>NW_027432562.1:0-5085 GCF_044706935.1 Curcuma longa
GCACGATTTCAACAATCGGTATCATAACCTTAGTCATCATATTTATGATTTCATCTATGAAATTTGATCTAATAAAGTTCAATGAAATTGATAATTTTATATTATGGGTAGAAGAGGGTTACTAAACTACTAGTGTAATAGGATATCGTGAAAGTGTCATGCGAAAAAAGAAATCAGAATGGATAGAGAAGACAGATTAGGAGGAACTACAAGCGAAGGTTACGTCAACTATTAGATTTTGTCTGACTAATGACGTGATGTATCATATTATGAATGAGAAATCACCGATGATAGTTTAGCAGAATTGAAAAGTCAGTATATGTTCAAATCATTGACAAACAAGATTTTTCTTAAGCAAAAGTTATTTGGGCTTAAAATGTCAGAGGGCACAGATCTGAATTAATATATCAATATGTTCAATCATATCGTCAGCAATTTAAAATGAGTTGATGTAAAGATCGAAGAAGAAGACAAAGTGTTGATGTTGCTGAATTCTCTACTAGCATCTCATACATATGAGAATTTGATTGCAACTCTGATATAGAGGAAAGAAACTCTCAAGTTGGAAGATGTCACAAGCTCCCTATTGGGCTTTCATCAGCGATAGGTGAAAGCTTGTGATGAGAGGTAACCTAGAACATGGCAGAAGCAAGTCTCGGGATGGATTGGGTAACAATAGAACTTGATTTAAATCGAGAAAGAAGAAGGAGATCATTTGTCACAAGTGTAAGATAAAGGGGCATATTAAGCAGGATTGTCCAGAGAAAAAAAAAGTGAATACAGAGAATAAAGATAGTTCATCAAAATTGCAAATATAGTGAAAGAAGAAAATTCAAATAGTGATGATGGTGATATGTTTTCTATTTTATCTGGTTAGAGTACTTGACAAATTCTTAGATTCTATATTTAGTATATTGTAAATTCTAATTCTGTTCTGATGGGTAATGATGCATTATGTAAAGTTGTTGGAATAAGAAATATCAGAATTAAAATATTTGATGGTGTGGTTAGAACGTTATGCGATGTTAGACATGTACCAAATTTGAGAAAAAAACTGATTTTATTGGGCACTTTAGATTATAATGGTTGTAGTTATAAATATGTAGGTGAAATGATGAAAGTGAGTAGAAGTGTTCTGACAGCGATGAAAGGACAGAAACTACATGAAATATTTATAAACTACTATGTACCACAATTATAAGTGGAGCTGCCATTGTAGAACCTGAATCAAATAGTACAATCTTAATTATGACATATGCGGTTGGGTATATGGGTGAGCATGGGATGATGGAACTTTATAAAAGAATTTTTTGAACGGATTCAAGACATGCAAATTTGATTTCTGCAAGTATTGTGTTCTTGAAAAATAAAACAGAGTGCAGTTCAAAACAATCACACATAAGATAGATGAAATTCTTGATTATGTTCATATAGATCTCTAGAGATCAGCCAACGTAGTATCACGTACAAGATATATGTATTTTGTAAGTTTCATTTATTATTACTCATGAAATGTCTAGGTGTACTTCATGTTATACAAGTCAGAAATGTTTACCAAGTTCAAGATGTGGAAAACTGAAGTAGAGAATTAGACTAGAAAAAAATTAAATAGATTGGATAATAGTACTAAGTACACAGATTCAAAGTTTCAAGAATTCTGTAAGTAGCATGGGATCAAGAGACACTTTACAATTTGTAGGATACCATAGTAAAATGGTATAATATATAGAAATAATGAATAGAACAATAATCTGAGAAGGCTCGATATCTCAAATTGAATGCAAAGCTTACAAAGAACTTCTGGAAAGAGGTAGTGAATATGACATGTTTCTTAATTAATAGATCATTGAGGATAGCGCTAGATGGGAAAGTATCAGAGGAGGTGTGGACAGGTAGCTGATTTATTACTCCAGTCTGAGAGTGTTTGAATGTCCAACCTACATGCAATTTCTAGTGAGGATGGATCGAAGTTGGATACACAATCTGGACAATGTGTTTTTCTAGATTATCATAAAGGTGTGAAAGACTTCAAGGTTTGGAATCCTAAGGCAAACAAGGTGGTAATCAATACAGATGTGGTATTTGATGATAGAGCCATGTTATAACGTACTCAGGGGGAAGAAAAACAAAGATCAAAAAATTGCAACAACGATAGGATGGTGTGCAAGTGGAGATAGAAACCCATGGTTCTGATGGTGGTAGCTCAAAGCACATGGAGCATTAGACTATAGCCGAAGATAGAACAAGACCAACAATCAAACCACTCACTAGGTATAATTTTGAGGACTTGATTTCTTGTGCACTTATCACTAGTAGCGGTAGGAATGACAATGGGTTGGGTTTGGGTCGGAGTTCATATCTTCCACCCCCACTTTCATTTATTATATCCATCGCCACCCTCATCCTCATCGAGTATTTAACTTTCATCCTCATCCCCATACCCATCGAGAGGATCGGATATCCATCCCCATACCCATACTCATACCCATCAGAAGATCGGATATCCTCTGTACTAATAATTTTCTTCATTCCATCCAACTACCATCATTCAACAAAAGCATATTAAAATTAACATCATATCTAAAAAAAAGTATAATTCAACAGAAATAGAATAAACATTTATAAGCGATGGGAGAAACCAAGAAGGAGAAGAAGGAGAAGGAGAAGATCAGATGTATTTTCTTATTTTTACTTTAATTGGTTGCCGATGAAATGAAAGAAAAAATTAATGTATATATATATATAATCGAGTATATATAAGTGTCAAATATGAGTAATTTTATTCGACCTCCATACTCGTATTTGAAAATCCCATACTCGATTACTCAATTATTTAATCAGGTCCAAAAACTCCGTCCATATCCTCCTCGATTTGGGTCGGGTATTGGATCCTCTATCGAGTTCGGAGAAAATTGTCATCCCTAAGTAGTGGAGATCCTACTACTTTTCAGAGAGGCAGTACACAACTCAGAGAAGGACAAGTGGATGAGTGCTATGGCAGAGGAGATGAGAGTCTCTGCATAAGAACCAAACGTGAGATTTGGTGGAACTTCCTGAAGGAAGAATAGGGCTATAGGATGTAAGTGGGTATACAAGAAGAAAGAAGTCATATCAGAAAGTGTAGAAGGAAAGTTCAAAGCTCGGCTGGTAGCAAAGGGTTACTCACAGAGGAAGGGGATTGACTCATGATGAGATATTTTCTCCGACGGTCAGACATACATCTATCAGGGCAGTGTTGGCTTTGATAGCAAATCATGATTTGCAATTGGAGCAGATGGATGTGAAAATAACTTTTCTTCATGGCAATTTGGAAGACCCAATTTACATGTCATAACCAAAAGGTTATAGTTAGCCCGGGTAGGAGCACTTAAGTTGTAAAATAAAGAAGTCACTTTGTGAGCTAAAGCAATCTCCAAGACAGTGGTACAAGCGTTTTGACTCCTACGTGGTTCAAAACGGGTGTAAGATGTGAGTATGACCGCTGATGATTCACTTATCTTTGTTACTATATGTGGATGAAATGTTGATTGTTGTAAAGAGATAAAAGAGGTCAACAAGTTAAAGAAACTTTTGAGCAAGGAATTTGACGTGAAAAATTTAGGTGCGGCCAAGAAAATTCTTAGGATGAAGATACATAAAGATAGAGTCTCTCTAGGAGATTATGACTATCTTATAGCAGTTACATTGAAAAGGTGTTGGACAAATTTAACATGGGTAATACGAAGTCCATGAGTACACCTCAGGTGCATCACTTCAAGTTGTCTATTGCACAGTGCATCCCAGACATGTCAAAGGTTCCTTATGTTAGTGTAATTGGTTGTTTGATGTATGTCATAGTTTGCACACGACCTAATTTGGCGCATGCTGTTAGTACGGTGAACAAGTTTCTTTCAAATTTTGGTCGACAACATTAGGATGTGGTCAAGTGGATTTTTAGATACTTGAGGAATTTATGATATCGTGTTCAACATACAATAGAGTGATGATTCAATTATAGGATATATGGATGCAGACTATCTAGGAAATTTGAATGACATTCACTGTGGTGGGATGACCTATTTGTTGGAAGTCCATGATATTATATTGTACATTACTAGTCAGAGTATATAGTAGTAGCTAAAATAGCCAAGGAAGCATTGTGGTTTACATGATTAGTCAAAGCACAGGGTGTTCAACAAGGTGGAGTCAAATTATATTGCGCTATCTATTTGGCGAAGAATCAGGTGTATTATGCAAGGACCAAGCGTATTGATGTAAAGTTTCACAAGATTAGAGAGTTGATATCTTCTAGAAAAATATTACTTGAGAAGGTCCACACTTATGAAAACGTTGCAGATATGTTGACAAAGTCAGCTATTGCAGAGAAGTTCACGCACCGCTTGAACTTGATTCATTTCTCTAGTTTCTAGAGGGAAGCATCCCGAACTCGGCATTCCAGGTGGAGGTTTTTGCAAATGCTCGTGTTTATCCTAAGAGGTGGATATTTGCCAAGGTAGAGATTGTTGAAGATGACTCATATCTGGGCTAATACGGGACACGACCGTGCTGGAAGGCATGGCTAGGTTGTGTCGGCTACTGTGAGTTTTGAAGAGGTGTCGAAAAACTCCACACGCCCATGCCCTTGAACACGGCCTGGTCGTGTTCGAGTCTGTGGGAATGAGCATTCCCGTGCCATGGGCATGCCCAAAAGCACGACATGGACTGTGCTTCTTTTGGAAGCGTCGAGATTTACGGGATTTGCTGTTATTACTTGATATTTTTGATCTAAAATATCATGTATTGCTTGGTTGTATAAATAGGATCATTGTAACCCTAAAATAGATGAGTGAATTCTATTTTGGCTTCTTCATGGCCGTTTTGTGGAGTAGACACCTCGCCGAACTACATTGACTTCTTGTGTTATTTCTTCTCTCGTTTTTGTTGTCTTCTTTTCAATTTGTTCACGATTGTTATGGCATGATCACAACAATCTTGAATAGACTAAATTATTTTTTTCTAAAGTAACAAAATGTTAAAGTTGTGCTAGGTTTATATATTAATCCATAACAAAATCCAACGTCCTACTTAGGTTGTAATACTAATATG
>NW_027432563.1:0-6910 GCF_044706935.1 Curcuma longa
GGTAGCCTAGCAAGGTCCAAAATATTTCAAGTAAGGCCTAGTCTAATTCTAGCACATATGAACTTAGCTGAGCAAAGTATCTGTGGGTTACATATGAACTTGAAAATCTGTTGAACACTAAATATTGAAGACATATCTTGTCTCTTCGTCCATTGAATAAAGAACTCAAGATTTAATTTTTTTTAAATGGTCTAAAGTAGGAATTGATGGTAAAACCCTTTAGCATGTCCAATTTATTTCTCAATGGTCTACACAACAATCCAGCAAGATTAGTGCAAAAACCAATAAAAAAGGACCATCAAGGACCACATTAGGGAAGGTCGTCACAAGACAATATATTGATGTGAAAAGAAAAAACTATCAAGGAAATTTTCAACAACCATGGTGAACATCCATACCTAATACTGTGCTTCACCTTGCAGATTCTTCAAACAAGTAGACTAGGAGAAATGAGGAGAAAGGAAGAAGAAGAGGAGGAGGAAGAAAAGGGGAAGGGGTGGAGGAGCTCGGTCGGTAGAGAAAAGAAGAGGAGGAAGATTGGGGGGGGGGGGGGGGGGGGGGGGGGGGGGGGGGGGGGGAGCTTAGATGAATGGGGGAGAAGAAAAGAGGGGCGGCCAAGAGGAAGGGAGGCTCGCGGGTGGGAAAGAAGAAAGGAAGAATCACGACAGAGAAGAAATCACAGGGAAGAAATCGCGACCTAGGAGAGGGGAATGGGTTTAGCGATAACCGGGAGAGGGATAGGTTATGAAATCAAGGATATCAAATTCTTATTTTGATTTCCATTCTCGTCTACCAAGCATTAAGAATATGAATGAAATAGATTTCATTCTCATTCCCCTCTCCTAAACCCGCCTACCAAGCTCCTCCTGACTCATTTGACAGCTCTTTATTTGCATCTTACCTCACACAAAAAAAATTAATTCTCATTGACTGCAACTGTTTTAGCATTTTGTATTTATTAAGCTTCACAATCCAAATTAATGAGTAAAAGACCCATAATCAAATTTCATTTGAGTGAGATTTGCTTTTTCCTTTTCAAATGGTAAAAAAAGCTTACAATGATTTTAAATTAACTGTTGCACCTCATCGAATCTTTTTTATTTTTTATGTTTTTTTATTTTTAACCTATCGATCTAATATCTCTAAAGTCTGATATAACGGTAAGATTACTGTCATGTAATATAGAGATCATGAATTCAAATCCTGAAAACAACCACTTACAAAAAAACAAGATAAGACAGGTTCCCTTCACCAACGTGTCAAAAGCTAGAATACATCATAAACCATCAAAGAATCCTAAACAGTTAAATACAAAACTCTTTTGCATATCCTACAATAACAGAAGAACAGGCAGTAAGAACTCGAGGGCATGGCGGAAAATGAGTAGAGAAGTTAAAACTTAGGTTCGGTTGTGAATAAAATTACTGCAGTGTGATGATACCTGAGTACCAAACTGAATCTTCCGATGCTAAGTATGCCCCTCGACGATCTTGGGTATTTTCTTTAGCAACTTGTACAATCCAGAAGTGTTCTTTTGGGTCCATTTGTAGGGGATGAAGAATGATCGAGAAACATAGCAAGGGATAGCTCTCTATCCAGGAAAGGTATGGCTGCAACTGTCTGAAACCACAAATATGTCTGTTAAGAACATGCGAATGAATCTTTATGGGGATGTTTGGTCGAAGAGGAACTCAAGAAGTTAAGCTTACCTCCCATGTCGATAAGTCACTTCCTCGAGCTGGATATGGCCTTTGCAAATCCAACTCCACAAAGAAGTCGCAGAGTCCGACGTCGCTGAGCTGCAAATCCAGTCACAAGTAGGATTAGCGTGCTAAGCAAGACGTTGAAAAATCCCATTAATAGACACAACTGATAGATTACATATTGGCCACTGGGAGCCTTGTTCTTGTCATTGAAATGAGGTGGGGCAGCTGCCATGCCTCCCAAACTTGAATTAAAAGGAAATGGGAGAAGACCCCTGAATCCTTCATCTATCCATCGAACTTCCTTAATGTACGAAGGCACAAAAAATGAAGAAGGATAACGATGCCATTCACTTCCGATACAAAGCACAGTCTCCGTGCATAAAGGCAAGCATTCAATCAAGTTTAAAAATATAATCCAATCTAATGGTATGCGTAATCGACCGGACTTTTAAAACAAAACTTGAGAATGGAGTGACAATTTGATCACCTTGAGAACACTAGCAAAGGTACATAAGAACGCTTAAAAAAAACCAAGTAGAGATGTTGCATCTTAGAACTTGATATTGAATTTACTACTAACAGGATAATTCTAGTTAAAAAAAAAAAACTTACCATTTCCAACAACAATGTGATGGTCCAAATGTTTATATATTTCCAAAGGCGCGGAGTACCCATTAAGTATAGAGAACGTACGGCTATGGGATGCACACAATATAAGGCCAAGAAAAATGGGTCTCAGTCCCTTAGCAATCTGTGCAGGTAGACAAGGAGAAATCAAGCATATTATAGTTACCTGCTTAATCAATGAACCATATTAAGAAAGTGAGAACATACCATAACAATCAATGAGTCTTCCACTGCATACTTGTCGCGGAAACGATCCGGGAAACTATCAATGACAGCAGTTGCTGCAATGCAGATTAGTGGATATATTGGATAGAGAAATCTGTGACACAGCAAATTAGCATAGAATAAGACCGAAATTAAGATGTGCATTTATAATTTGCTTACATATGATGTTAGACAAAATAGTAACTATCATACACACCTTAGGACACCTTAGGTCTGCAATTATTTCTAAACCTAGATAAACATGTGAGAACAGGAGAACAAGTAGTCAAGATGAGATGATCTAGTTTAACTATGAGAGAAAATTGAAATGTGGAACAAAATGGCTCGGGCGAAATCATTCTAAACTTGTTTAAGACCAAAGGAATTCTTAAATGTTTAGCTTTATAGAGAATCAATTTTCTAACGAGATCAACAAAGCAGTCAATCTTCATGAACAGGAGGGTCCATAATGAGAAATAATGAAACACTACCTTTCTTCTTTGTGAGCCTGTAATGACATGAAAACCAGCCAAATATACATGGGAGAGAGACCACAATCAACAGTTCAGGGCCATATTTCCTCCTCACAACAGGGACAAATGCCACGAAAAGTAATGCAAGTACAAAACAGAAATTGAAGTTTTTAAATCCGTTCCTGAAGTAAAATGAGAATCCTTCAGTTCCATATAAGTGACTCTGACCACCTCCAAAAATATTATATTTCAGCAGATTAAATACTGAGGATGTCCATCTTCCGTAGCAGTAAAAATCAACAAACAATGAAACAGCCTGCCAAAATTTTTTTTCTGAAAAAATAATAAATCATGAGCAATGTTAAAAGATTGTTGAACTACTGATAATTTGAACAAGAGAAGGGGGAAAAGGAAAGAAAAAAAAAAGAGACCAGTCATAGTCAGTGTCCTTACAAGAATAAACAAAGAGGTTAATAGCCCTGATAAAAATACTCTTCTGAAGCGTCCCTTTGTCAATGAAAAGAAAATAATTGGAAGAAAAACTAAAATAGAGAACGACCAGCCTATGATCACTCCAGCAGCAGCAAAAGAAATAGCCATAGTGTGCTTCTGAAGAAGAAAAAGAGCTGATGAAAGAGTAACCGCATACATGGAGAAGCTACTAGGAAGAAAACCTGAAAAGAAGTAAACAGATTTAGTTGTCGCAAGATAAGAATATAAAGGACAGCAATTATGGTTAAGCTCAGGTGAGCACTCAAGAATGACCAAAATATAGAAAAGAATCAAACAGTTACCAACAGACAACAGATAACAGAAAAGGAGAAGAACCTCACTTGTACTGGCAAAGAAACAACCACTGGTTAGGCATAGCATAGCAAGTGTATACCAAGCAACCCTCTTTCCATTTTTTCTTGGAAGTGTGACCACGAGAAATGTATCGGTAATAGTTGAGATAAGACCAAGAAAGAGTCTCACAGAGTAAAAGACTCGAACCTGCAAATTTATTACAAAAAGTGAACAAAGTTGGTGAACAAAAGCTACGTATCTTTTGTGATGAGCCATAGAACAGCAAATTCTACCAATCTACTGTGCTGGCATTCACCTTCTCAGCGATGTAGATTAAAGAAGCTGGCCCAGCCACCAATGCATGAAAAAAGATATATAGATATGACACCGCAAGGCAAACTCAGAGCCGCACAACAAATAAATTGTATGATAGTACCATAACAGAATTTTCAGATTAATATATAATAAACTCAAGAGTTGGGGAATTAATATAGGAAAACAGTAGGTGAAGGTCGAACAAATAATAAATGAGAAAATATGTTCAGATAATCAGATGGTATGACCATGTTCAAAAGTTATGAATAGATTTATAATTAGAATTCAACTTAGAGTGGAAGGCGCAAGGAATAGAGAGTGACCAAAGAAAGCAATGGCCTATATAATAACAAATGATTTCAATGATCTAAATTAATAATTGCATTAGATAGAGCTCAATGGAAGAATAAGAAGAATCATGTAGCAAATCCCAAATGGTTTGGACGACCATGGCTAGATGATCCTCAACAATCATGAGACAGCATAGACAAACTTTACCCCTCTTCATTTGAGTGATGCTAAGAAGCTAAAATTTAACATAGAAGCAGACTTGATCCTTGGCCTACCATCTGTTCAAGAAGACAACTCTAAAACATATACTCCAATAATGCTAGTCTAGTTCTTAGGATCAAAATCTGTGCAACTCTTAAAGAAAAAAAAAGTAAAGATAATAACAATAAAAAATTAAACACCAGTTCTGTAGTTAAGGAAGAAATCATTTTTTGAAATGTAGTAAGCAATAGGATTGCATGCCAAATTGTTAATCATAATCAAACAATCACATTGATCCTGAAACTCTGCTATGTTCATTTTGTCAATAATATCTCCTACCACAACATTTGGCACATCAGCTTCTACTATGAAAAGTTATCTTCAGGCTATCACCTACATGCAGAGATCATCTCCAACATATTTTATATCACTGCAATAAACATTATTACATTTCCCAGAACTATGTATGTGTCAGGTGAACCAACTTATCTTTTGCATATGACTCTCTTGCCATGATAATCTTATGCACACTTCACCTTCAAACTCGACCTTGCAGTGAATACCCAATCTTAGTATTACATGCACCAAGTAAATGTTTATATTCTTTGTCTTGTGGACATGCCTCACTTTTGTTGAAGAACGGGTTGATCTGTCACACATCTTGATTTTCATTGTCTATGCTTCAACAATATCACGAACTTAAACTAACCACAATTTACATCCCGTCAAAGGCAACTTAAATTCCATAAGTAGCATGAATATTCAAACAAGTTACCTTTTGAATATTACCAGGAAGTAACACTGATAATAGCTTCATTTTAAGTCCAATGCATTTACATTGATAAATGTAGAAAGTTAAGATAGTTCAATCCCTACGGAAGTGAATACCAATAACACTTAACCGGTACTTACTTTTAAATAACCATTGCATGGGATGCATATGCCAATCGATCATGTTAATTCTTACTACCTACATAATGATGATTCAAGCTGAACTACTAAAGCCCAGAATGCACATTGCTAAGATTATATCAACAAAAAGCAGTCTTAGTTCAAAATTATAATCTTTCACCCTTTACCGATAGAACGCGAGTCGGAAATCGAAATACAAAATTTTTTGTTCATAACAACCGATTAAATCACCATCTTCTCTAATCGGAAGTTCAAAGAAACAATTTTGGCGAGGGCGTACCTGTATTCCCAGGTCTGAAATCCAGATTTGTAGAGGAGGTAATGGAGGGGTTCCCAGTAGTTGAAAACCTCGTCACAGTCGTGGATGATATTGGAAGATGCACTCATATGGCGGAGCAAGCCAAGGAGAAGCGCCGGAAGAAACCACCCCACGCCCGCCCGTTCCTCCTTCTTCTCCCCCTTATCCTCCTTCGAGTACCTATCCAACAAAGCGCCTTGATCCTCCGCGCGCGGCCGCCGTTGCCTCACCACCGAGAGGGCAATCGCCGGTCACGCGATCCAAGCTCACTGGCTCGCTGAAAAGGTCGTGACTCTCTCGCTCTCTCTCACACAAACAAACAAAGCGAACTGTGATTGATGGGAAGAAATGGATGATTCGAATAAATAATCGACACGATCGATGGCTCTCGATAAGTAAGAAGCTCGACCGGATCACATGAACATTCTCCATTCTGACAACAGTACACAAAGGCGCGTCCCGTGCCCAACTTGGTGGCTCCCGTAATGTGCTACGCGCGAGACTCGCTTTCTTCTAGGACAAGAAAAAAAATAAAAAGCCAAATGAGACAATTTTGTTTTTTTTTTAAGTATTGAAAAAGAACACATTTATTTTAATTTTTCAAATTATAATTTTTTATATCTCCTCTCTTATTTTTTTTCCTAATATTTCAAATTATGAATTTCCATGGATACCATACTTACTCAAGTCATATACCAATGTCTAATTATGCTTAATAATCAAAAATAATCCTGGAGGATGGATTATCCAACATAATTATTTTGGTAAACCACCCAAACCAAAACTAAAACCACATGAGAACTGAGATCAAATTTAATGGCAAAAACGTTAAAAACGTCTAGAACTGGTCGTGGCTCAAATTGACTTGAACATCAACCTAAGGATCATATCAAATATTCCCCTGAACACATCAGGAATGTGTCTAAATGAGGCAAATGGAAGGCCATTGTTTACCAAAACCAGCCCACTAGCTGATAGATACTATATTATTCGGAAGCACTGAAGTTAAAAATGTGCAGTTCTATAAGCCGATCGACTTCTCAATTTCCGAATTTGATTCAGGAATATCCATGTCATCTGCAAAAGAAACATCACAT
>NW_027432564.1:0-8702 GCF_044706935.1 Curcuma longa
TACGAAGCACTAAAAAAAGTTCGATTTCGAGTCCGATATAGGGTGAAAACCACAATTTACTATATTAGGGGCTCTGAAAGGAAGTCAAATTGGAGATATTTCGAGTCCGGAAAAGCACTAGTTTTGTTCAAAAATAGGGGTCAAGTAAAGTTGGTTAAGAGATCAAAGATAGTTCGGTTGAGCAAATTAGCTAGCCAGAATAGAAAGAGTGTCTGTCCCGGGCCAAGGCTGAGAACAGAGAGCCTACCCTACCTTCTTCTTTCTAGGGCTCGTACGAAAAAGGACCTCTCTTCGTGAGCCGGCCTCTCTTCACTATTCATTAGCCCGGTGAGCACTGACTTTCGCCCTACCGCCGTCTTTGAATCCGCCCAAGAATCTAATCTTCCCAGGGCCCTCGACCCGCACTTGAGCCCTTGAATCGACGGTTGCTTTGATTCGTGTGAGTCGCAGTCGCCTTCCAACACCACCTAACTTTAGCCCTCGTTAGCTACGTTCGGTTGTAAGGGGCATGCCAGTTAACCTTCACTTCACGTCTAAGCACCACTGCAAAGCACCGCTACGTGGGGTTAGGGGTATGGAGTACATGAACCGGGAATTTAGTTCGAAACCTACCAAGCCCTATTTCTCCTTAGTTTGAGTGAGCTGAAGTTGACCCAATCTTCTTTCTTTTTGTTGATTTGCCCTATCTATCTTCTTTCTTTCTTTTTATATAATGGCTCGTAGAGAATAGAATCCAAAAACTTACTAAATGAAGGGCGAGAGTAGAATCCAAGAAAAAAAGTCGAGAAGAGAAGCCGAGAATAGATTCCAAGCGAGAAGAGATTCCGATGAGCTTCTCTAACTAACGAATTGCTAAGAAAGAGAAGACGATTTCTCTAACGAATTGCACTGTGTTCCAACAGCAGAACAATTAGATCCACTTATTCTCTTTTCACGGACTTGACTTTTCTTTATTTATTTACTTAAAGCGGACAGATCCTTTCTTTCTTTACCGCACACAGATCTCTTGTCTTTCTTTTTTCACTTTTCTTGGTGCTCCTCTGCTGAAAGGAATTGGCGGGAAGCGAGCTCGTGCAACGAACGTAGCTCGTGACTAACGAGCCCACCATTAGGACGCAACAAGTAGCTCTGAAGTGCGATTGCGAGCCCACCTTTAGATCGGATCTCGGATAAAAGAAAGGAAAGAACATAGAAGAAAGGAGTGATAGGAAAGGAGATAGTGAAAGGAAAGGGGAGGACTAGACTATGCAATGCAAGTACGAAGTGATAGTGGAAGCTACGTTCAATAAATAGGTTGCTATGAGATGAGGCGGGACTGAACCTTCTCTCTTCTACCTCTACTCTAGCCCCATGTAGAGCTCGCCAGACAGATCTTGCCTGATCCTACTGATTACCTGGAGTGAGAGTCCTCTACTCGCTTTCCCGACCCTATTTGAGCGCATACCTGCTATGAAAGAGGCTCACCCTCCTAGTAATAATAATGGCCCGGTATGTCTCTCAGAGCGCTGGTTCTGTCTGCTAGCCCTCATTCCCTATGAGGATGCCCTTAATTTCCTTGTTACCGTCTTTCTCAGTTCGTTCAGTCAGCGAGCACTCAAGTGAAGCGCTTCATTCCCGTGTGCTCTCAACCGTCTTTCTTTGTTCGTTCATTCAGCCCTCCTTGTTTACTCATTCCTCTCAGTTCTGTCTGCTAGCGCTCAACTCACTCACTCTCGGGAGAAAAAGTAGTTGGAAAGCGAGGGAGGAGGACGGGAAGCGAGGTGCGGAAGGGCAAAGCAAAGCGAAATCTTTGCCGACAGCCGAGAAGTGGAACGGCACAGAGAAAGAAGGCAGGGCACGAATCATTCAATAGCAGCGAGTGCGAGTAGGAGAGGAAGGGGTTAGAATAGGCCTGGAGAAAGGGTAAGGAAAAGGCATGTTCAATCCAATCAGAGCCCCCTCTGTCCGAATGGGAGTTGGGGAGCGTAGATAGTGCTATACCATGAGAAAGCATACTGAGTGGGGTAGGTTTCACATCCGGCCTCTTGTTCAAGTAGTCCCAAAAATCTAGTAATTTAGGCGATAAGAAAAGGCCGAAACTAATCTCTTTAAGAAGCAGGGAGGGCGACGTCCGTCCTTTAATAATGTAGGTTGGAGGAAAAGAAAGATAGATGACTTTATAACGGATCGTAAGCGTTTTTCTATATCTTTACAGTCTCATGCCTCACTCTCTGTCCATGGTTGTGTAATGTTAGGAGCTGATCTTCTTCTCTTTTGCTTGAATGATAATAGGTCATCAAGTAGCAGCAGATAAGAACCAAAGAATAAATGGTATGAGCCCAAAGAGTAAATGGAAAAGAGTCAATGGTCCGATCCCGACTCACCCCCACTCTCAACCAATCCAGCGAGGGCCAAGCTCTTCAAACGATCATTCATTCAGGCATCGTCTCAAAGAAGTAGTCTTGCTCGCCCTAAGAAGTAGAACTTATTATCAGGTGGAACGGCAAAACAACTCGTAAAGTAAAGAGGTCGGGATGGGTGAATAGAGAGGCGAGCAGGCCTCAAGATTGAGACTATGTTGGGAGATCCCGGACACACCACTCCTGTCAGTAAGAGAGATTCCGCCGCCCTTTCCTACGCCCACCCAAGGTCTGATTGTTTGCATAGAGTTGGGAAGAATCTCGCTTCAGGGCTCTATGCCCATGATTGATTATTGCTTCTTGCTCGAAGAAGAAGGATATTGGAGTAGAGAAAAGACGGTCGGATGTTCTGAGCACGAGTCACTATAGAGATGGCCACTGTCTCATAGTGAGGAGCATAGCGCTGGCTTTGGATCCCGGCTTAAACCAATAGAGAGTAGAGATCCATGCGATAGTCACCATGCATGATCATTACATTCTCAAACCGATCTCGGATTAGCTTCGTTCAGGCATTTTCTCACTAAGCAAGTAGATCAGGCACATTCCTTGACTTGATCAAGGCTGGTCAAGTGGACTACGGACCGGGCAAGTGGAAAAAAGCTAGGCGCTAGGCAATTCGGATTAGTCGTAAATAGCCCCAAAGGCTATTTATATGCCTCTGCGTGGCAGAGGTACTTATCTTATATTATATACAGTTAGTCTACGCCTTTGGGGCTATTTATCTCCTTTCTAGAAGGAATGATCCCCGCCAAAAATATAGTAAAGGAGATAAATAGCCCCAAGAAGATAAATAGCCCCTTTGGCGTAGACTAACTGTATATAATATAAGATAAGTACCTCTGCTACAACTTACTATATTTTTGGGGCATATAAATAGCCTTTGGGGCTATTTACGACTAAGTAGACTAATCCGCCTGTATATAATATAAGTACCTCTGCTATGCCTCTTTGAGTCGAAAATAGACCCAAAGGCTATTTCTCTTCTCTGCATAGCAGAGGTCTTTCTATTTTAGTAAGATGGTTTATTCTACGCCTTTGGGGCTATTTATCTCCTTAGCCTTTGGGGCTATTTACGACTAACTAAAATAAATCTAAATTCCGCTAACCACGGAGAAGGGCTCAAGGGCTCATTGAATACTGAAGAAAAGTGCATAGGAATGGTCTAGAGCAGGTAGGCTCAGGGTAGCATGCTTAATTGGCTATGCTACGAGGTCAGAAGCCATAGGGAGCCAAGAACCAGATAGCGGATAGCAGAGGTAAGGGGTGAAATTCCAAAGAGAAGGGGAGGAGCAAGAGAGAAGATAGCCAAGAGAGAGTAAAGAAAGAAGGAATCATTCTATAGATATGTGGTACAATTGAATGAAAGAAGCAAAAGAAGGAGGCTGGCATGATTAGAAGCGAATGAGGCCGTACGACAGGAACCTATTCAGACTATTCTTGAATCTATGGTAGCTGCGCAAAGGATTGGAGTTGCGAGGGCTGTGAAAGAGAAAACTGGCACAGAAGGACCCAACGAGAGTCAGGATAGGCGCGAGAGACTTGAACTCGAACAGAGACTAGAAACTTTAAGTACTCTTCCTGTACTCAGACTATGATTAGGGATTAGGATAGTGAGGGGTCACCTATTCTTAGCGCTAAGAAGCTTTTGCTTTCTTTCATGAATGCCATCATCATGAACTCTAACCCAAAGAACAGAAAAAATCATAATTTCCAAGAGCAGTAGAGAACAGAGTAGGCTCGCAGATCACTTCCAAGATTGAAAAGGTAGAAGCTGCAACTGAGATACTCGATTTCGATTCCGTCCTCTTGCTTTTCTGATTGGTCAAAGCTCTTGGAGAGTATGAATGAGGACCGGACCAGTGAGAAGAAAGAACTCCTTCGTTGAGTCAGTGTGTTTTGATCTTTATCCTTCCTTCCCTTGCTTGCAAATGCCAAAACCATCAAGCAAAATATGACCTGCGGGGCACAGAATGAATGAAAAGAAGGGAGTTCATGGTCGAGCTAATGTAGCAGCGAGAGGGGTCTCTGAGGAGGTCCCATATTTCTTTATCATTACACATTACATCCCTCGCCAGGAAATTCTTCATCCGCTGGGTACCCAATTCCCGAATACGGATCGCCACTAGACAGATTGTGTGAACGAGTGCAAACACATATAATAAAGTGGACTAACTCGGAATCCGAAACTCCTCCTCTTCGGTAGTGTAGGATAGGACTACTCACTCTCACGCTTACAAGGCACTAGGAAAGAATTATCAGACAGAGCGAACAATATATAGTCAAATTGTGAAATAGAGTTATCCTAACCCTCTACTTCTGTCCAGCTAGGTCCAGTTAACATTTTTCATAAGATCAAGGAATGGATTGAAGGGAAAGAAAAGATAGAGAAGAAAGAGTGCTCACTATCCACATATGACTAAGGTTGGTTAGGCGGGAGTGAGGCGATGTCTAATCTGCTCAAGCTAGAGAGACGAGGTCACCAATTCAGAATTAGCCATGTTAGCTCCCCATCATCGCGGATCAAAGGCAAGCCGGGCTTTAAAACAGATCTGAGCTGAACCAGTTGCGTGACTGCTGTCCTTTCTCTGCCCCTCTTTCCCTTCCCGATCGGTTCTGACTTAAAAGGCCTGAATGAAGTGGGTATGGTACTCGCTCTACTTCACTTCGTAATCACTCTCAGTCAAGCTTATGGGACGGCGTTCCGCACTCTTGATCCGCATCTTCACTTCCCATGCTCTCTCCTACATCACTTGTAAGCAAGGCCCCCTATGGAAACTATAGGACCATGAATTGCACCTGTGTTCACATGTCTATCTGACTGAAGCGGCTTATCCGCCTACTCCGGGTTCTATAGTAATCACTCCTTCCTATCTGACCAGTGGCCTATTTTACTCAACTATACTTCATTCTACTACTGGTACGATGGCTGACTTGTCCGTCTACGCTCTACGTCCCACATCCCGTGCTAAGCTCTTTGCATTCCCTTTCTCGCTCTCGTACGGTCAGTCCAATCAATTTCCTTTTTTATCTAGTAGGAAGGTTTGCTAGTATTTTATCTAGTAGGAAGGAGAGGTTTGATCTCGTAGAAGGGGTCTCAGACCGCTCCCGTTGGAACTATATGGCTATTTGATTGTCGTACGCCAAGGAGCAGGCTTCCGCTTCTCGCACACCAACTATAGACCCTCGGTAGCTAATACGACCAGTTCACTGTGCTTGTCTTCTGTGAAGAAGCATCTGCCCATCATATGGCCTTCCTGCCTTTGAGATCTTTTCCACGTCGCTGTCTTCCCGATCTTATGAAAATATTATGGCCTCGGCCCTCCTCTCCGTGCTGATGAGTAACTTGCTTACTCTTTGCTATCTACCAATAGACCACTGTAGTAAAGGTAGTGCTAGTGTGACAAAGCGGCATTCCGTCTGACTAATAAAGCAAGAGTCATTGGAGAAGAGGCCGAGCCCCCCTAGGAAGGGGTTCCTTTATGCGAACGGTCCGCGTCAGGCTCTTAGGAAAGACTCCCAGCCACTGCCTAGCCGCATATGAGATTTGCGCCTACTAGCCCACACCCATCCACAAACCGAAGATGAAAGAGAGGGACCTAGCGGCCTTGGAGGAGCCGGGTCCACGGTCAGAGGGCCGGTGCGGAAGGTGTTGTCTTCTTATTGCCAAGCAGAAGAGATGCAGTGCCACCCGGGCTCAGAAGAACGGATAAGCATCTGTCCGAGCCAGAAAGACCACTAGCCGAAAACTCAGCCGGGGTATAGGGTACAGGGATAGAATAGCCATTAGAACAGAGAGAAAGACTAGTAGACACAGGATCCTTGAATTGAACCGGCATAGAAGAGAAGTCGTGCCGCTGCATCGGATGAGTTTATCCAGGGATCCGTTCTCGTTCGCTGACCTGGGCATGAGTTGAGTTGAGCATCGAAGCTCTGCTCTGCACCGGAGCACCGGAACCTATTACTCACCTAGCCTATGTATATGTAATTTCCTAGGCACGCACTCATCGGCCCTAAAGAAAGATAAATTCTGGTCTATGAATCGGCAGCGGCAAAGTTGAGCGCGCAAGCGGCAGAGTAAGCTTTGCGATAGCAGAGCGCAATCTCTGCGATCCATCTGAAGCAATCGCTCCAAACACTTATCAGAGAGGACTGACTGATCATACTCTGACTCGCCCCATTATTTGCTTCCCAACTCCATCTTCGGATTCGGATTCGGATTCGTGGATAGGTGCTGCGTTGCGCTTCTCAGTCTCTGTCTGTTCCACTCACCGGCTCTTAGATTAGATAAGTAGGCACGACACGAAGAAGATCGGATAATCGCAGAAATGAATAGCTCAAAAGAAGGAAGACACTTGAGCTCCTATACAATCCATCAAATGTCTGAACTGGTCCAAGCAGACCTCATCAAAAGGCAGAAGAATAGGTCTCCCCTCCTTGCTCCACAGTCAATAGTAGTAGAGCCACATAGTAGTCCATAGCAGATTGTAGACTTATCCATCCCAGCCTGTAATATCAAACACACATTATTTAGCCGCGGGACTGACATTCATTCCCAAGCAAGTAGAGTAGGAAGAAGAGCTGGAGAGTGGAGTGTCTTCTAATGCCATTGCTTTTTTCAATATGAAATGAAAGATTAGGTCAGATCATACACGTACAATCAGAAATCCTCCTCTTTTCACATAGAGATAGAGATCACTGCCCCATTCTGATAGATCATAAAGACGGATATAAGATCTTACACGGTGCTGGGCCCAGGCTCTCATTTCTGACTTAACCTTCCTTATAGTTCTTAAGAAGAAAGAAACATAGAGAGAAAAAAGTACTACTCTCTTCTCTGTCCCAACCCATACCCCAACAAGCAGGCTCTACTAGATAGACATTGCTAAATGCAGACTTAGTCGGACACTGATGCCAGGTCCTTCTCTATAAGAATCCCATATAATCGAGATATCCGGATAATCGGGCGAGCTACTTAGCTACTCTTCTTATCCGTCCTACCTACCCCATTGCACCCCAAATCTAGCGATCGCGGACACCTCTAATTCTTCTGCTTCTCTTTCGGGCACTTGCTTTATAATTGCTATCTACGACTCCCTCTTCTACCGCTCCCTTTCGTTTGAGCCCACTTAATCTCTAGTCCGTGCTCAGGTCTACTAAATCCATTCTTTTGACTTGACTCTCGCTTCATCCTTAGGGCAGCAGCGAGTAGTAGGAAGAGAAAGAGGACGGCACAAAGAAAAGAGAGTTCTTCCCCGCCTCAAGAAGATCCCAAGGGAGCACCAATCTAAGGCATAAAGAGAGAAAGAAAGCCTATGAGAGGCACCTTTAACTAGGTATCTTACTCCCGCATAAGAGCTAGCTGACCTCTGATCCTCGAACCGATCCTGCCTCCGAACTCAATGCTTTATATTGTATAATGAGAGTTGAACCATGCTTCACGCGCGAGGGAGTTCCTAATTCCTTTAGCTATCGCATTTAGAGCCAGCGCTTTCTTGCTGAACTATAATAAGGAGCCCCACGCACTGAATAGAATAGCAAGAGGGGGAGAAAGAGATAGACGGACTTCAGACTTGAATCGTTGTGGATCTGGTTCTATGCTTTGCTTGCTTTTCCAATAGAAAGAATGGTTCTTTTGAGCTGGAGATCTTATGAAAAGCGGATAAGGAAGAAGAAGGAGGAGTTTTGACCTGCCTGAACAGAAAGATAGCATAGATAGCTCAGCTCAAATCCTTTCCCGGCCGAAGTACAACTCAATACTGAATTGCTTGGTCTCTCTCTCTCCGTGCTTTAGCTGAGTCTGAAGGTCTTGCTAGGGTCCTCCTTGGTGTCTTTTCTGCGCTCCCCGACCGCCATTTTCTTTGTAAGCTGAGGGGCGCTTACTATTCTTTTCATGCCTACCAGCTCTTCAAGAGTGAGAATGCAATGCAGTCTACGATGTCGGAGAAAGCTTCAAACGATCTCTTCTCTTGGGGCCTACCTTGCCTTGATAGATGTCGGAGAAAGCTTCTTTAGATTCTTCGTTCGCCTGGGCCTACCTGCTCGGTAGGCTACTATGAATTTATGGCTGACTCGAGGACTTGAGAAGAATAACTTCTTTTCACGGATCCATCTGATTCAAGAAGGAAGGAGCGAAGTTAACCCACAGGAGCGAGTGAGAGCCTGGACTGTCAATTCATTCAGCACTGGAAAAGACTCGTAGTTGAGTTCCTAAATTCATCTCCGTTCAGGAAGGATCAGTCGATCGCTACTATCAGTCCGTCGTCTAGACCTATGGAGCATGGGACGGCGGGACGAGAAGAAGAA
>NW_027432565.1:0-3469 GCF_044706935.1 Curcuma longa
AGCCATTGAACTGGAAAATAGTGTAGTCATGGTTACTACACAAATGTAGTAATGATTTAAAAATAAAGAAATAAAATGGAACAAATATTAAAATGTGTTCTGGGTTTTCAAACTTTATTTATTTTCTCTATTAACGAGTTATTTTAATGTAGTAAATATGTGATATTACTTTATGAGAGCTTAAGTCCCACCTAAGCTTGAAAATTTCGAAGGAAACTTTGAGAATTTCAAAATTTTCTCGATAGCCAGTAAGCCAGACGGGGGCGACGGCAGCGATGATGGGATCAGGGGGTCGCGGACGACAACGTCGCGCAAGATAGCAATATCATTTCTTACAACTAAAATATTAATAATAAATGCACAAATTTTTAATTTCATCAACCAAAAATAGTAAATTATCATTCATTTACTGTTTCATAATTAATTAATTGTACAATTAGGCGAACACATTTTGTGTTCGTCCCAAAAACAATATCTAATTCTCAAAAAAAAAAACAAATAGGTGAACAAAAAAACAAAAACAGAAGAATCATGCATTGTCCGGCATCCTCATTTCCTAAGAAAACAAGATATTCATCATTAATTTTAGAACTTATTAATTAATTAATTAGTTAGTTAATTACCTTGATCTGTTAACGAATGGCGCCTCCACTAAACGAGCTCCTCGAGCTATCGTATTCATAGTGCTGAGTTGAAGGCCCGCTCATGATGTCCTAAATCCAGTAAAAAAAATTAAGCATTTCAATAATATTATTATACTAATAATAGTAATAATTATTATTATTATTTACTAAATATAATTGTAATTACTGGTGTGGACACGTGGAGCGGTGGGTGTGGGCTCCTGAAGAAACAAGCCTGAATGTTGTCCTCGGCGAGGTCTCTCAGACGGTTGAGCTCTGGCAGGACGACGGTGGCGAGATCGGGCCGGTCCTTCCTCCGCAACTCGGCGCACTTCAGCGCCATCTTGGCCAGCGCCATCGCCTCCGGCACCGGCCAGTCGACGACCGCCGGGTCCAGCATCTCCTCGAAGGTCCCCTTCTCGATGGCCCTCTCCACGTAGTGGGTCAGGCCCCATCGCCGGCCTCCCCGTCACGAGCTGCAGCAGCAAGATCCCGAAGGAGTAGACGTCGGACTTGATCCCCAGCATGCCCGTCTGCTGATACTCCGGGTCGATGTAGCAGAACGTCCCCGCCGTGGCCGTCATCCGGTACTGCGTCACGGTGTCCCGCCACCGAGGGAGGCACCAGCCGCGCCAGCCCCACGTCACTGATCTTGCTCACGTAGTTCCGGTCGAGCAGGATGTTCGCCGGCTTCAGGTCGCGGTGCACCAGCGGCTCCGGCTTCGTCTGGTGCAGGAACAGCAGGCCCGTGCCGATCTCGGCGGCGATCCGGAACCGGTGCTGCCAGGGGATCGCCGCGAGTGTTCCCTCGCCGGAAAAGCCGGTCGTCCAAGCTCCCGTTCGCCATGTACTCGTACACCAGGCAGCCGTACTCCGGGCAAGCCCCCAGCAAGAGAACCATGTTCGGGTGGCGAATGCAGCACAAGATCTCGACTTCCTGCTGGAACTGCGACCTCCCCTGCGCCGCGTCCGGACGGAGAACCTTCACGGCGACCGCCGTGTGGTCCAGCGTGCACCTGTAGACCGGTCCGTACCCGCCTTCCCCAATCTTCCTGCTCTCCGCGAAGTACTCGGTGGCCACTTCGATCTCCTCGATCGTGTACCGGCGATACCTCAACGTCGTGTGATCGAAGGTGCTGGTCTTCTTCTCGGCGTTGATCCGCTTCTGCGCCTCCGCTTCCGCGATCCTCTTCGACGCCTCTGCGGTCCGCACCGCCGCCGCGCACTTGGCCTTCTCCGCCGCCGCCACAGCCAGAGCTACCTCCTCTGCCACCCGAGCTTCTCTCATCCTCTGCTCCTCCTCCGTCTTCCAACGCTGAAGCGCCTCTGCCTGCGACAACGACAACAACAGCACAACTCCACTCAATTTGGAATCGATCAAATCAGATTACCAGCAGCGAATCGATCAATCACCTTCTGCTTCGCAGTGATACATTCGCTTCTTGCAGGCCGAGCTGTACATGTCCATCGTCTGCTTCAGCTCCAATTTCAGTCGTCTGATCTCTGCTTCCGTTTCTTCATCCTGCGAGTTGCATCAAATACCTAGCAAACAACAATTTTCTTTTTAACCATTTCTTCACCTTCTGTTTGATTGTGCTCACCATGATTGACTGAGAATTGGACGGCGCATTCTCGTAGGAGATTGAAGAGTAGCCACTGCCGACCGAGGATTGAGCACCTACAGACTTGCGCGGAGACTCGAAGCTGTAATTGTTGATGTCTGAAACATTCGACGATCTGGGAGGGTAAGTGCGTTCGAAGCTCGGCCTCCCATTGCTCACAAATGATATGTCACTCTCTAGCATCACTTCTCCATATGATCTTGTTGAAGAAATATGCCCTCCTCTGGTGAAAGGTGACCTATATACATTCACATATATATGCCATCATCATTCAGTTTATACTTGGAATCGAAATAGAAAACTTACTTTATCGATTCAGTTTCTTTATGCAAATTCCATTGAACCAATGCAGCAGTCTCACTCGGCACTGCAAAGAAGTTTGTCATGTTTGTAAGAATCTGAAAAGACTTTTAAGTTTTCTGAAATATTCAGATTCAGATTCATACCTTTCATGACATTTCTAGGGATGTTGTTTGGAATTTCAGGTTTAGGAGCTGCTGCTTGGATGGGGATTTGCGGCCGGAGAGGTGGTGGAGCTGGCCTAACAGCATTCCTCGCCGACGAGACCTTCCCTTTCGAGATGACGAGGACTGTGCAGAAATCAGGCACAGCTTTGCTGATGTTCGTGCTCAGGTCTGTGCTCCTAAATGTCCTGTCGATCATAGTACTGTTCCTCATATGGACTATAATCTCGTATATAAGTTGAATCTATTAGAGGTAGTTTTGCTATGCGGCGCGACTTCGTGCGTGACACTTCCGATCTATCGCCGCTGCCGCCCTGCCGTCTAGCCACCATCCCCGGGCGCGATCGACGCGCCACTCGCCGGCGCTTATTCCGGCGGCGGATTCCGGTGGGACAGTGGTCGGAATCCGATGAATTTGCTCGGAAACATGATCCATGCCCGCTCACCGCCACTACCGGCCAAATCGCAGTAGGATTCCGACCAGATCGCGATCGAAGACCTGGTGACAAGCCGGAAGGACCGGCGTGCGACGGCGGTCCTTACTGGCCGGTATCCGACTGCGATTTGGTCGGAATCCGGCCACGATTTGGTCGGCAGCGTCGAGCGTCGGATTTCGACCAAATCGCAATCAGATTCCGGCCAAATCATTGCTCGGAGACTGGCCGAGGAAAGACCGACCGGTGTGCGAAGGACGGCCGGTCTCCGGCCGCGATTTGGTTGGAATCCGACCATGATTTGGCTGGCAGTGGCGGTGAGTGAG
>NW_027432566.1:0-5125 GCF_044706935.1 Curcuma longa
ACTGACCATAGGGGTGTAATCGAATCGAGCTAAACAGTAAAGGCTCGAGCTTGAACGGGATTCAAAAAAGGTTCATTTTAAAGTTAAACGAGTTTAATTTGAGCTCGATTCGAAAATAACTCGAAATTAAACGACCTTAGTTTGAACTTGACCTCGTTAATATATATATATATATATATATATATATATATATATATATATATATATATATATATTCCTTAGTCTTTTAACAAACAAGTTAGTGAGCTTTTAAATGAACATATTCACGAACACATTCGTGAACCTTTAAACGGGCATATTAGCGAGTTCATGAATCAAATACTTTTAAGCTCGAACTCAGTTCAATAATATTTTCAAGTTCGAAATCAAGCTCAAGTTCGGCTCGTTAATTTAATCAAATGAACTCAAATTAATTTTTTTTGAACTGAGACTCAAATAGCTCGTGAACAACTTGGCTCGTTTATACCCCTAGCTAACTGAACATAGTTTCTCTTAATACACAAGTATGGGTGTTTGAGCTAAAGAAACTAGTGTAGTCATGGTTACTACACCAAAGTAGTAATGATTTAAAAAATAAAGAAATAAAATGGAACAAATATTAAAATGTCTTCTGGGTTTTCAAACTTTATTTATTTTCTCTATTAACGAGTTATTTTAATGTAGTAAATATGTGATATTATTTTATTAGAGCTTAAGTCCCACTTAAGCTTTAAAATTTCGAAGGAAAACTTTGAGAATTTCAAAATTTCTCACTTAAGGTGTAGAGGAAGAAGCCGAGGGCCGCCGGCGACCACGCCACCACCGCCCAACCTAGCCACTCCATCATCTCCCCCATGTAGTTTGGGCAGCTCACCAGCTCGAACCACCCTCCCCTGGGTATCCTGTACCCTCCCCCCTCGGCCTTGAGCCTCATCAACGCCGAATCCGAGGCGATGTTGATCGCCATGCCCCAGAAGAACACCGCCGCCCCCGCCGCCGCCCGCAACCAAGCCCGAGCTCGGCGCCCCGTCTAGTCGGCGTAGTGGGAGATGGAGCGGGACTGCAGGTAGGCGTTGAGGAGGTTGAAGGCGAAGCCGAAGAGGGCGATTAGGAGAGGAAACCCGGCGGTTTTCTTGGAGGAGGAGAAGCGGAGGCGAAGCGGGTAGACGAGCGTGCGGTGGACGTAGTGGAGAAGGTAGAGAGAGACGACGGCGATCCCAACGGGGTGGGAGCGGTGGCGGCCGCGCGCGCGGATAGAGCAGGAGCGTGAGCCACAGCGTAGGGCTCTCCATCAGAAACCAGGCGATCGGCGCGGGCAGCGTCGGCCCCCATCCAGACCGGACATGCTTCCCGTAGGGCGCCGTCAGGAACTGCAGCGCCGCCACCGTGACCGGACACAGCGTGTAGATCGAGAAGAGGGCGATCGGGAACAGATCGCCGTCTTCCAGTTCCTCCATCCTTTTCCAAATCAGAGATCCAGAAGCGGAGATCAGGTCAATTCCTTCACTTTTCTTTTCTTACGAATCAAATATTAACAATAAATGCACAAATTTTTAATTCCATCGACCAAAAATAGTAAATTATCATTCATTTACTGATTCATAATTAATTAATTGTACAATTAGGCGAGACGAGAAATCCGCGACTTACAGCCGCTGCCGCCATGTTGTCTGGCCACCGTCGACCTCTCCCTCGGGCGCGATTGATGCGCAGTTCGTCGACGCTCCGTTCGACGTCGGATTTCGACCGGATAGTGGTCGAAATCTGATGAATTTCGGTCGGAAACAGCGAAATCATGCGAATTGGCACGGATTCCGATTGAATCACGGTCGTCGGATGGCAGAGGGCCACTGGCGGCTACGATTAGGTCGGATTTCGGCCAAATCGCGGTCGGAGATCGGTCGAGAAAGGATCGTCATGCGACGGCGGCACGTCCTCTGCCGTCCGGCGATCGCGATTTGGTCGAAATCCGTGCCGATCGCAGCCAGCAGTGGCGCGCGCCACTGCTGATCGCGATCGGCCCTGTTTCCAGTCAAATTCATCGGATTTTCAATCACTATTTGATCGAATCCGCCACCGAACGGCACGTCGATTGCGACCGAGTCGGCGGCCGACAGTAGTCAGACGGGGCAACAGGGGCGACGGTAGCTGTGATGGATCAGGACGTCGCGCAGGGTCGGAATCCGCCACAGACGGCGTCGCAATGTCGTTTCTTACCACTCAAATATTAATAATAAATGCACAAATTTTTAATTTCATCAACCAAAAATAGTAAATTATCATTCATTTACTGTTCCATAATTAATTAATTGTACAATTAGGCGAACACATTTTGTGTTCCTCCCAAAAACAATATCTAATTCTCAAAAAAAAAAAACAAATAGGTGAACAAAAAAACAAAAACAGAAGAATCATGCATTGTCCGGCATCCTCATTTCCTAAGAAAACAAGATATTCATCATTAATTTTAGAACTTATTAATTAATTAATTAATTAGTTAATTACCTTGATCTGTTAACGAATGGCGCCTCCACTAAACGAGCTCCTCGAGCTATCGTATTCATAGTGCTGAGTTGAAGGCCCGCTCATGATGTCCTAAATCCAGTAAAAAAAATTAAGCATTTCAATAATATTATTATACTAATAATAGTAATAATTATTATTATTATTTACTAAATATAATTGTAATTACTGGTGTGGACACGTGGAGCGGTGGGTGTGGGCTCCTGAAGAAACAAGCCTGAATGTTGTCCTCGGCGAGGTCTCTCAGACGGTTGAGCTCTGGCAGGACGACGGTGGCGAGATCGGGCCGGTCCTTCCTCCGCAACTCGGCGCACTTCAGCGCCATCTTGGCCAGCGCCATCGCCTCCGGCACCGGCCAGTCGACGACCGCCGGGTCCAGCATCTCCTCGAAGGTCCCCTTCTCGATGGCCCTCTCCACGTAGTGGGTCAGCCCCATCGCCGGCCTCCCCGTCACGAGCTGCAGCAGCAAGATCCCGAAGGAGTAGACGTCGGACTTGATCCCCAGCATGCCCGTCTGCTGATACTCCGGGTCGATGTAGCAGAACGTCCCCGCCGTGGCCGTCATCCGGTACTGCGTCACGGTGTCCGCCACCGAGGGAGGCACCAGCCGCGCCAGCCCCACGTCACTGATCTTGCTCACGTAGTTCCGGTCGAGCAGGATGTTCGCCGGCTTCAGGTCGCGGTGCACCAGCGGCTCCGGCTTCGTCTGGTGCAGGAACAGCAGGCCCGTGCCGATCTCGGCGGCGATCCGGAACCGGTGCTGCCGGGGATCGCCGGAGTGTTCCCTCGCCGGAAAAGCCGGTCGTCCAAGCTCCCGTTCGCCATGTACTCGTACACCAAGCAGCCGTACTCCGGGCAAGCCCCCAGCAAGAGAACCATGTTCGGGTGGCGAATGCAGCACAAGATCTCGACTTCCTGCTGGAACTGCGACCTCCCCTGCGCCGCGTCCGGACGGAGAACCTTCACGGCGACCGCCGTGTGGTCCAGCGTGCACCTGTAGACCGGTCCGTACCCGCCTTCCCCAATCTTCCTGCTCTCCGCGAAGTACTCGGTGGCCACTTCGATCTCCTCGATCGTGTACCGGCGATACCTCAACGTCGTGTGATCGAAGGTGCTGGTCTTCTTCTCGGCGTTGATCCGCTTCTGCGCCTCCGCTTCCGCGATCCTCTTCGACGCCTCTGCGGTCCGCACCGCCGCCGCGCACTTGGCCTTCTCCGCCGCCGCCACAGCCAGAGCTACCTCCTCTGCCACCCGAGCTTCTCTCATCCTCTGCTCCTCCTCCGTCTTCCAACGCTGAAGCGCCTCTGCCTGCGACAACGACAACAACAGCACAACTCCACTCAATTTGGAATCGATCAAATCAGATTACCAGCAGCGAATCGATCAATCACCTTCTGCTTCGCAGTGATCGCTTCTCTGCAGGCCGAGCTGTACATGTCCATCGTCTGCTTCAGCTCCAATTTCAGTCGTCTGATCTCTGCTTCCGTTTCTTCATCCTGCGAGTTGCATCAAATACCTAGCAAACAACAATTTTCTTTTTAACCATTTCTTCACCTTCTGTTTGATTGTGCTCACCATGATTGACTGAGAATTGGACGGCGCATTCTCGTAGGAGATTGAAGAGTAGCCACTGCCGACCGAGGATTGAGCACCTACAGACTTGCGCGGAGACTCGAAGCTGTAATTGTTGATGTCTGAAACATTCGACGATCTGGGAGGGTAAGTGCGTTCGAAGCTCGGCCTCCCATTGCTCACAAATGATATGTCACTCTCTAGCATCACTTCTCCATATGATCTTGTTGAAGAAATATGCCCTCCTCTGGTGAAAGGTGACCTATATACATTCACATATATATGCCATCATCATTCAGTTTATACTTGGAATCGAAATAGAAAACTTACTTTATCGATTCAGTTTCTTTATGCAAATTCCATTGAACCAATGCAGCAGTCTCACTCGGCACTGCAAAGAAGTTTGTCATGTTTGTAAGAATCTGAAAAGACTTTTAAGTTTTCTGAAATATTCAGATTCAGATTCATACCTTTCATGACATTTCTAGGGATGTTGTTTGGAATTTCAGGTTTAGGAGCTGCTGCTTGGATGGGGATTTGCGGCCGGAGAGGTGGTGGAGCTGGCCTAACAGCATTCCTCGCCGACGAGACCTTCCCTTTCGAGATGACGAGGACTGTGCAGAAATCAGGCACAGCTTTGCTGATGTTCGTGCTCAGGTCTGTGCTCCTAAATGTCCTGTCGATCATAGTACTGTTCCTCATATGGTATGATCTCGTATATAAGTTGAATCTATTAGAGGTAGTTTTGCTATGCCGCGCGACTCGTGCGTGACACTTCCGATCTATCGCCGCTGCCGCCCTGCCGTCTAGCCACCATCCCCGGGCGCGATCGACGCGCCACTCGCCCGCGCTTCGGCCGGCGCCCGATTCCAACCGAAGTAGTCGGAATCCAGCGAATTGGCGAAGAGCCGCCCCCCCACTACGTGATCACTGTGGACGGTGATCGGGCCCCTGCCACTTCCCTAATCGCGGCCAGAGACTCGCCGACCGAGGACTTGGCCAATCTCCGGCCGCGATTTGGTCTAATCCGGCCCGATCGCTTGACAGTGGC
>NW_027432567.1:0-2119 GCF_044706935.1 Curcuma longa
AACTAGTTTGATTATATAGTCAGTATGAATTGAACAACCTCAAACGGTCCTGCTCAATACTACACAAAATGTACTAGTATAATTTTAGTCAAGATAAACTAATACCAATTACACTACAACCATTCCAATGGTTTGTCCCAATCCATCTTGGTTGTGAGCTACTGTTTATAATTTATAAGGAACTGACAATATGATCTTTCTGTGTAACACTACACACCATGTTATCTACAATATAAATTAAGTGGACAACTCCATTAACATATATAAGAATATAAAATCTAAATATTTGACCAAAGTGATTCTCATTTCAAATTATTTCAAAATAGATGTTGGATGCAAAATCTAGGCTTATAGTATACATCCCAACAACTTACCCTAATAAAATCTCAGGAAAGCTTAGATTCCTTAATCTTTAGGTTAGGAAAACTTGAAATTATAGAGAAAATCCCATTATGTAATGGGGAAAAGACAAGGTTTACTCTAAGTTAAATATAATAAACCCGGATCTTACAATCAAAGTGCAAGATTTTAAATATACTAACTGGGAAACCAAAGAATGTGTCATGCACATTAAACAATTACTAGATCTTGGTTCCATACGAAAGTCTACATCTAGACATAGAAGTCCTACTTTTATTGTCAACAAAGGAGTTGAATAGAAGAGAAGACAGTCTAGAATGATATTTAATTATAAACGTCTCAATGACAACTGTCAAGAAGACGACTATAAAATACTAGATAAAGACTAACTCCTAAACAAAATTCAAAATGGTATTCAAAATGATATGAAATCTGGATTTTGACAAGGCAGAATGTACCCAGACTCCATTGAATAGACAGCTTTCTCCTGTCCAGAAGGACACTTCAAATGGTTAGTAATGTCATTTGGACTTAAAGTAGCCTCTCAAATTTTTTAGAAAAAAATGGGCAATGTATTTAAAGGGATATCTTCTTTTACTTGTGTATATATAGATGATGTATCGGTCTTCATCAAAACCAAGGAAGAATACTATGCATATCTTCACATGGTTCTTAATCTCTTTGATAAACATAGAATAATTGTTTCTAGGAAAAAGATGAACGACGTTTACTCACATAGACTATCTTGGAACAAATATTGGACAAGGAAAAATCATTCTCCAAGCCCATATCTCTACCACATACTTGACTTTCCTGATAAGATGGAAGACATAAAGACTCTTAGATCTTTTCTAGGACTTTTAAATTATGCAAGACCATATCTAAAAGATATAAGTAAGATAAGTGGTTCACTATATAATAAGGCATCTACGACTGGACAGAGATACTTTAACCAACAAGATATAGATCTAAAGAAATAGATTAAAAACATGGTTAAACAACTTCCAGTACTTACTTTACCTCTTGATTCTGATTATCTAGTTTTAGAAACAGATGGATGTGAATCAGGATGGGGATGGAATGCTCTCATAGATCTACAAGAATTCTTATTAGCTGGAGAAACTACTACTGAAAAAATATTCTGGCCAAAAGAAATGGGTATTCAATTTTTTTCCTTTCCCAATCATCACAGAACATCCTAATCCGGTCCAATATTACAGAAAAAGACAAGAAGAATGGGATAGTGCTCAGAAGAAGCATTCCCCACCATTGTCGACCATTACTTTTACCTTTGTTGAAGAAAAGAATCTCAATAATCCATCAGAGGACTAGTGGTGGATCCAAGATTCCCTTTACCTTTGTTGAAGAAAAGAATCTCAATAATCCATCAGAAGACTAGTGGTGAATCCAAGATTCCCTAAACTTTTGATATTATGTACTCAGGCTGAGCAAGCCTTATCTCTTACATTATGTACTAATGTTGAGTCAGTCTTATCTTTTAATCTAGCAAAGTTTATAAACTTTGGAGTCCGAAAGCTTGTCCGCCTCTGTAAATAAGACTCATTGTAAGAATAATACAAAAGGGCAAGAGAAGAAGAAGCAGAAGTAAGAAAGTGGCTGCTCTATCTTTGTAAGTTCAAGCTTTTATAATATGTTCAGTTTCTATTATTACTCAATGGTATCTTCAGCTTAAAACATTTCTAGGCCTAGAAAAGGCTCTGCTTTTCTTTGAGTAGATATTTCAAGAATCATTGGGTGA
>NW_027432568.1:0-16878 GCF_044706935.1 Curcuma longa
ATGCGAAGCCCCATGGGTCGTTGCTTTTATCGATCTTAAGGAATGAAAGAAGAAAGTTCACTCTAGTACTAGTACTAGGTACGAATAGAATTAGCGCATGTGTGAAGCATAAAGCGGATGATGATATTTTGCCTACAAGGAGTTCACTTTTGAGCTTTCATTCAACCCACTTATTGGGCCTATAGTTATAGGGAATAGGGGGGGAATAGGGAAGCGCCACGTTCAAGAATGAAATTGAATCTTCTCTTTGACTACCTCTATCCACTATAACCACTCATTGAATTTACTTTGAAATCAAGTACGAAACCCTTTTGCCTCTCCCTTATGGGCGAGCACTTTAGTCCCTCTCCAACGAATTTATTATAGTATGGCGAGCACGTCGTCCCTCTCCCTTATGGTCGAGCCTATCCCCGTCGTTATCACTCGGCCCTCAACTGACTTTTCCCTAGGGGAATTCAAGAAGTTGTGTCGAAATTAAGAAACCCGTGTTTTTTTGACTCAACTCGAATTTCCTTCTATGAGTCATGAAAAAGTTGGCTCAATTTTAAGAAACCCGTGTTTTTTTCACTAAACTCGAATTTAGTACATGAGCCGACTCCAAATGGGGAATTTTTTAAGAAACCCGTGTTTTTTTGACTCAACTAAAATTCCCTTCTATGAGTCATGAAAAAGTTGGAATTTTTTAAGAAACTCGGGTGTTTTTTTCACTAAACTCGAATTTAGAAATAAATTATAGTAGATGTAAAAAAAGTTTCCAATTTTTAAGAAACCCGGGAATTTTTCACTAAAAAGTACTGACCCCGGTCGAAAAGTACGAAACCCCCTCTTTTTTCCCTCACCCCGGCACCCCGGTCGAAAAGTAAGAAACCCGGTCTTTTCCCCTAGGCAAATGTCTTGAAGTTGGCGAAATGTCTTGAAGTTGGCTCGGTTGGCCATCAAGTAAGGAACCCGGTCTGGTCTTACTCAACTCCGATTTCGCTAAATAAAGAATTGGAAAGTAGGCAATCAAGTGAAAACCCCTTTTTTACTCCCGCAGGTAAATTGGATCGAGGTCTTGTCTCAAGTCTGAAACCCGGTCTTTCTTTTTTGACTCAAGGGAGATTCCCCTAGCGAGGCAAATGTCTTGAACAGGTCTTTTCGAAAGAAATTAGGAAACCCCGTCTTTTTTCACTCAACTTAGCTCAACATTAGGAAACCCCTTCTTTTTTCCGTGTTTTTTGACTCAACTCGAATTTCTCTCTCCCTTATTGCTCGAGCACTTATCATCCCTTTCACTTCTCACTTTCTGTTCTCTTTTCTTTTCTTTCCCTATGCTGCTGTCACTGTCGTTCGTCGGATAGTCGATTCCGCAACAGTAGTAAATGGACATCGTCGCTATACGAAGTATAAGTAGGTATCAGGTATCGCTCGCAGCAAGAGTCGTTCATGTCCATCGGATGGTCGTAAATGCCAGTCCAGTGGCATTGACTCTCTCCATTCACTCTACCGGTCGAACCCGTCGTTTCCTTGGGCCTTTCACTGATTCAGTGGGGAAATACAATACACGTTCATACACGTTAAAACCAAACACACAAACCGTTAAAAACACTTATCGGCGATTCTAGCGCATTTTAGCTTAAGAACTTAACTTGGGCCTTTCTTTCTGTTCCCGAGCAATCCAATCCCTTTCGCGTAGCACCTCGCACCAAGAGTCGATCGGATTCACCCTGAGTTCTCAGAGTTTCCTTTCATTGGAGTGCCTGAGCCGTCCCGAGTCCGAACCCTCTCTTCCCCGAGACTCACTTTGTACGCGAGAGGGACGAAGAGTGCTCGAGCAATAAGCGAGAGGGACGAAGAGTGCTCGAGCAATAAGCGAGAGGGACGGTGACGGTAGAGTGCTCGAGCAATAAGCGAGAGGGACGAAGAGTGCGATAGCTCGAGGTCCGAGTGAGTTAGACGGGTGAGGGCGGTAGGAAGAGGGACGACCTGACCTACTACTACTACTTCCGACAAGGAAGAGGGCTCGACCAGAGATTGAAAGGTTCCTTTTTGTTTACCTAGCTCAGCAGCCGGGAATGGAAATAAGTACGGCACATAAGGATATTCCGCGACTTCACACTCAGCCAATCGCACCTCCTCAAATCTCTTTCTCTTTCCCTGAACTTGAATCGCACCTCCTCAAATCTCTTTCTCTTTCCCTGAACTTGAATCGCACCTCTTCTAATCTCTTTCCCTGAACTTGAACTTCCGAGTTCATATGAGTTCATGGTGCGGTTAGATTAGATTCCTTCTGTGATCAGGCGGCGGCACCCTCTGTTAACACGTTTACGCCTAATGCAGCTCCTGGCTCCGTACCTTAAGAAAGAGATGGTTATTATGCCATTAAGATCAAACACTAAGATAAGAGATAAGAAATAAGAAAGAGATGGTTATTATGCCATTAAGATCAAACACTAAGAGGGGGTTCGCTTCGGGGAGCAAGTCAAGGTTAGGGCAGCTTTTGAACGGTTAGGACACCCGCTACTACTACTCTACTAGATTAATGACGTAAGAGCCCGAGGTAGGGAAAAGGAGTACTCTGAGATATCAAAGGAGTCTGTAGCTGCAGGTCTCACTCCTGGAATGAACTCTTCCATCTCTTCTCTTTTCTTTCTCTTTGCCCCTCACAGCCCCAGATCGACTTAGTTGTATTGTTGGCTGGCCTTTGACTAAGTGGGTGGGAGTGTCTCGGACGCGTATAGCCTGAGCCCTTCTGCACGGTATCTAAGTATAAAGAGCTCGAGAGATATCTAAACGTGCCCTTACTCGTAGTACACACTCAACATTCAGTAAAGTTTGATATGAGAAAGGGATGCCATCAAGCAATCCGGTTTGCAAGCAATCTCTGCCCCTGACCCCAAAGACCACGTCCCACGTCGCTTTGCAGGTCGTGCCCAAAAATATAAGTACGATAGTACGAGAGACCGGACAGTAAGAGAGATTTGGAGTCTCTCCCCGATAGCAAAGGAAATGTGGCAGATTAAGTAGAGTCGGTCGCTCTTCTTGCTAGTGGCCAAGCTAATACACGGTAAAGAGCTTTAGGAACTCATACCAGTCGAAAGGCTTAATAGCCGACCGAGACTACCCCGCAAAGTAAGCAAGGATAAGAATGAATTACGATACTGGCTACTGGAAGTCGGTCGTGAAAGAGGGATGCCATATCAGCTCGACGACTAGATGCCAAGAATGAGACAGAGAAAGAGAAGGGTATCGACAGGCCCGCAGCGCAATTTATGGAAATGGCTTGAGGTCGCTGTCGCAAAAGCCGAAGTCAGTACGGTGCCGATGAATTGAGTGCTTTTTTTCCGGTCGAATGAGTGCTTCGCGGTTGGATAGGAAGGAAGTTCCTCTCTGCCCCTTTTACTCAATTCCTTCTTAAAGTAAGGAGGACTCCCAACTGATTGAATAGGTTCTTTCCGATCAGGTCGAGGAGTATGCCTTAGCCCCTTACCCTTAAGTTAAGTTATCCCTACTCAACTATTCAACTATTTTAAGTCAATAGTAATAGTAGCCCCTCAGCGGATTATTACCAGTATAGTTGCGTGAATGGCTTCTTTCCTTTCTTTCTTTACCCACTTGAGACCCTTTCTTTGGAATGAGAGTGAGGGAGGCACAATATACATATAAATGAAAGCGGAAGGGAGGAGTTCAAGTTAAAGTAGAGGAGGATCAAGCACTTCATTTGCGATGACAGGCGAGGGTTCTAGAGAACTCATTTGACCAAAGCCACGTCGCTAGTAGATATATATATATATCGCTCGTCCCTCTCCCAACTTACTAATTAAAGCGAGCCTAAATTACTAAATAAGGGCGAGACCCTCTCCCTTTAGGTCGAGCGCGTCGAATATTTTCTCACTCGCCCCTCTTCCCTTATGGTCGAGCCTATCGGGCTCGACTTACCAACTTACTATAAATAGTCTTTCGAGCCTAAATTACTAAATAAGGGAGATACCCTCTCGCAAATTTGAGTATTTCGAGCACTTAACGTCCCTCTCGCGTAAACTTACTAAATTAAAGTATTTCGAGCAATCTTTACTTTAGATACAATTTACCTGAATTAAGGGTATTTGGGAGATGTTAGAGCGACAAATACTAGACTTAAGTAAGTAAGTGAAAAGAGTGAATTAGTTGTTGCAAGGCATATGTTTGGAAAGAGTTCAAACTAAGAAGTACTCGTGAAAAGAGTGAATGAAAAGAGAAAGAAAGAGAGGAGAATTTATATTTATTTTAGGCTTAGTCGTAAATAGCCCCAAAGGCTATTTATATGCCTCTGCGTAGCAGAGGTACTTATCTTATATTATATACAGTTAGTCTACTTAGTCGTAAATAGCCCCAAAGGCTATTTATATGCCTCTGCGTAGCCGAGGTACTTATCTTATATTATATACAGGCTGATTAGTCTACGCCAAAGGGGCTATTTATCTTCTTGGGGCTATTTCTCTCCTTTAGTCGTAAATAGCCCCTTTGGCTATTTCTTCTACTCAGCATAGCTGAGGTCTTTATATTATAGTAAGACGGATTAGTTTACGCCTTTGGGGCTATTTATCTCCTTTCGTAAATAGCCCCAAAGGCTATTTATCTGCTCTGCGTAGCAGAGGAACTTATATTATATTATATACAGTTAGTCTACGCCTTTGGGGCTATTTCTCTCCTTTTCAGTTAAAAGATCTGCCCTCGGCCCTTGCTATTATATGATTCTTTTCCGATCAGCTTTTTAATCATCTTTTTAGGTCACAGAGAAAAAATGCCCTTTATAGCTCAGCTGCAATTCGGGGGTTCGGAAAGAAAGGAGGAAGAATGCAGAGCCTCTTGGACTCCCGTACGAGTCTGTTGCTTATGCTTAAGTTGGATCCTCTCCTTGAACCCAATGGTCGAGACCTCAGCTATACTCTTTTCAGTAGTCTTCGTTCCTTCTGAGTCCTCCGCAAGAAACTCAGTACCTGTAGCTCCAGCTCCCTTCTTGTTTCAGGTTTGATCTCCGGAACCAGAACCCCAGGCACCATATACAACATTAATTACTCCCGAGAAAGTATAAGCAGTTAGATCCCGTCCTGAACTAAGTGCAGAACTTTGACTCTTAATCAACGGGTGCTCCGCCTTCAGGTGCCTAGCCTCAACTCACAACAAGCATTCACTCTCTTTTTGTTTTTCTTTCTCTTTCGGAGTGGGTCTCTGTATGATATCCTACGTGATAGACTACGTCCTCGACAGTTGTCGGCGCTTCCAGTGAAATATTTCCTTCACTCGAATGGAAAGACGACTTCACTTATATACATAGGATTGAGAGAGATGCCGCCTTACCTCCCGGGCCCATTTCAATAAATTCTTTTCTTACGCCAAATATATATACAGGGCCGATTGACTTAAGACCGATACAATACGACATATAGTATGTTCTCTGACGAATTGCGTCGACCATGCATATACTACTTATCAGTCGACCGGGCTTTATTGTAGAGGGGGCGGATCCTAATTAGCCTATTATATTGATCAATTACTTCTCTGTCGACCGTTACTGCCTCAGCCTTAAGCTCTTTATCCTTCTCTACTATCTCGTATATATCCTTCTCTACTATCTCGTATATATCCTTCTCTACTATCTCAGCCTTAAGCTCTTTATCCTTCTCGTATATATAGTCTTTCAGATTATCTATATGAGCATCCTTCTCTTATTATATACTTGAATTCGGAGTCTATAATTTCTTTCATACTATAAGAATTTCGTTGATTTGAGTAGATAAGGATCAGACTCACTTCGGGGTAACCCACCGGCCACCCCTCGCGAACTTATATTTAGTGTATGGGCAGTTGACTAACTGGGCAAATAAAGGAGATAAATAGCCTTTGGGGCTATTTACGACTAAGTAGAATAAACCATCTTACTAAAATAGAAAGACCTCTGCTATAACTTACTGGTTTGGGAAGCCCCTATTGAGTCGAAAATAGACCCAAAGGCTATTTATATGCCCCAAAAATATAGTAAGTTGTGGCAGAGGTACTTATCTTATATTTAGTAGGATTAGTCTACTTAGTCGTAAATAGCCCCAAAGGCTATTTCTTCTACTCAGCATAGCTGAGGTCTTTATATTATATACAGGCAGATTAGTCTACGCCTTTGGTGCTATTTACTTCTTGGGGCTATTTATCTCCTTAGCCAAAGGGTCTATTTTCGACTCAAAGAGGCGTAGCAGAGGTACTTATCTTATATTATATACAGTTAGTCTACGCCAAAGGGGCTATTTATCTCCTTTCGTAAATAGCCCCAAAGGCTATTTATCTACTCTGCATAGCAGAGGAACTTATATTATATACAGGCGGATTAGAACTTAATTATAGTAAGTAGGGCCAAAGGGGCTATTTCTCTCCTTTAGTCGTAAATAGCCCCTTTGGCTATTTCTCTACTCTGCATAGCAGAGGTACTTATATTATATACAGGCGGATTAGAACTTATTATGAATGTAGGGCCTTTGGGGCTATTTATCTCCTTTCGTAAATAGCCCCAAAGGCTATTTATCTACTCTGCATAGCAGAGGAACTTATATTATATACAGGCGGATTAGAACTTAATATTATGAATGTAGGGCCTTTGGGGCTATTTATCTCCTTTAGTCGTAAATAGCCCCTTTGGCTATTTCTCTCCCCAATATATATACAGGGTAGCAGAGGTACTTATATTATATACAGGCGGATTAGAACTTATATTATGAATGCAGGGCCAAAGGGGCTATTTATCTCCTTTTTACTAGATTTTTGGCATATTAATTTCGGCCCTAATATAGTTTAATTTCGGATCCTGTCGAAAGGACGGGCCACGGCGAAGCCTCCTGCTCACCAACGTACGACGACGACTGAAAGGAACGCTGGGGAGTTCAATAAAGAAGATCGGATCGGCAGCGAGTGAATGAAGAACGGGCAGACTCTTGAATTTGAGTAACCGGGGAGTTAAGAGAAAGAAAGAATCTTCTGTCCGTCCACTCGCAAGGTTCTCAATAGAGGTATGTATAGGTTCTCATCTCATAAAGAACCTCGGACAGCACTCGGACAGCAGAATCCTACCTACCCTTTGATCCCGTCTGAATTCGTCTTTCGAAGAAGAAGAAGTCTCGCGGCCCTTGAAGTCGATCATGTATCATTCCACACTCTACTCTCATCACTAATCCAATTGAAAAAGAGAAGAGACAAGAACTTCACAATTCAAATGATAATGAATGGAACGACCGGTCGTCCTACGCCGTGACGGACTCATCCTCACTAATCCTTTTGTTGAAAAAGATTTGAATAGACGACTGATTGAAAAGAAAAGATCAGTTTCAGAAACAAGTGCTGCGAAGCTTCATACGCGTCAGTCCTAAACAGACAGCTTCCACTGAGAAGAGAAAGAGACAGCTCGTGCATCCGACAAGTCGAACGGCCAAACGAAGCGGTAGCGCAGTGCGGCACCTAGGCCCACGAGCGAGCCGACCATTAGGAGCGGCAGAAAGAACTACGCAAGCAAGCGCTACTACAACTTCAGCTTCCATATTCTTGTCTTGGGGAAGTGATTGTTGAATGGGAAGTGATTGTTGATTACCCATTTGTGGAGCTTCCATTCTTTAGCGAGAAGTGAGAAGCCGGCCGCGTGTAGCTTAGCTCTACTTGTCTGTACGTTCCTCGACTAGCCATAGTTTCCTTTTCCCATATAGTAAGTTCTAGTTGAAAAGAGCTACGACTTAAGCACTTGACAAGGACAACGGATAATGAAAGAATCTCACTTATCTGATCTGAGAGAGAAAGAAGCTCTCTTCCTGAAAGCCACCATGAATTGAATGATTCCGCCCGCAACCATGAATTGAGTGCTCTTATTCATGAAGCCCACGTAGCAGTCTAGTTCACTTCCACGACTAGAAAGACTTTGGTTCACACTTCCCCGACTAGCTAGAAGGAAGACTAGTTCACTTCCCCAACTATAAGGAGGATGAGCCGAGAGAGATTCATTCGTCCGAGGCCCCACTAGAAAGAGGACTAGTTCTACTTCCCCGACTAACTACGACTAGACTAGAAAGAGCTCACTTCCCCGACTAGAGCCGAGAGAGATTCATTCGCACGAGGAATAGTTGCCTCACCGCGTCACTGCCTTTCCTCGTCTATTCCTATTCCCAGCAAATATAGTAAGTTGCGGACGAATGGCGACCTGTACTCGGCCCGCTGCTCCATTCACTGATCCAATCCTCTCTTCTATCTATAGATAGTCTCACCCCCCGGGATTGAATATCAGTATAAGTCTTTCCTTTCCCGCCTCGTCCTCGCGAGACCACATTCGATCGCTAGTGACTCCTAGCCCACGCTTCCACTACTCAACTCCGTCGGTGACTTGACTACTCACGCTATATAAGGCAAGGCCTCAGACCCATGTGCCCTCCGAGAAACCAGCTCTGACCCATGCCCTCCGTGAACCGCTCCTTCCCCCGACTAGCACGGCTCGCACCCTCCTATCTCTGAACCGTAGGGCTCTACTAGTACTCAGACGAGATGGGCTCCCTATGCATGAACTTCTAAGCTCACCCTTCTCAGGACTCCTCTTCTCAGGGTTTGATTCTCCTGAGACTGACTTGTTCTTTCTTCTTTAGCGTTGCGCTTCGAATAGTTTCTTTGTTTGTTGCACACGACTTCGCGTAGCTTCATTTGGCGGGTTTGATTCTGCCGATGCCGTCCAGGAACGGAGACTCACCTGACCTCGAGGTCGCTCAGCTCCCACCGAGTCGTCGCTACGCACCTTTCTCTGATCTTATGAATCCACAAAGCCCGGAGATTAGGAGTTCATCTTCCTTTGCTTCTAAACCGACGTAGACCCTTTCAAAAGAAACTCGAGTCTTGGTCGCCCGGTCAACCTACTAATCTTGAATCGCAGAGCCCGACCAGACTACTTGAACTAAACTAGAATTATATACGAGTGGTCATTGGCCTCAAGACACTTTATTTCGAAGGAAGAAACTGATGACCTATGGAAGCTCCTTCTCATAGGCCTTTCACGAGCTCCCCGACTCACTCATATGATCTGATTGGAATGGACTACTTGAATGGTTCCCGAAACACCGAACTCTGATAATTGGCACGGAGAACAATTCTGACTCACCGAACCTTTCCATCTTGAATCTGATCCTCTCCCGAGTAGTGAACTTGCTTTGAACTCTGACTTTCATTTCTGATCTTTCTTCTGTTCTGATCTGAGTGGGCTCGCTCATGGGCCTTATATAAATAGGTCTATTCGCTGGTCGGCGAAGCAGGTAGTCGGTCATGATGAGGCTCAGGAGAGGTGGCGTCAGGTCTGACCATTTATTAGCGTTTCGCGTAGCTTCACTCCCCCGGTCGCTCCTTGAAGTCGCTCGGTTACATGCGAGGCTCCTATCCGTATTGGTCTTGCGATCGTGCCGACGCCTCTTTAGGCTCGTCTTTCCTCCTCTCTACTTTCTCTCCCTGGTCTGGAAGAAGGGTAGTGAGCTGCTTTGATTCTTCCCTTATGATCGGCTGCGCAACTTTCACTCGAGTGAGCTGACCGAACCTCATTCTTGTTAAACCGACCGACCCTCACGAATCTCATTTTCACGTAGCCTCGTAGATCCCGTCCCGTCCTTCTGATCCGCCTGGGGGACTCTGCCTCCAACCTTTCACTCAGTTTCACCCTTGCGAGCGCAACTACTATTACTTATAATTATAGTATAGGATAGGAGCTCGGCTAAAGTCTAGCTCTGGCTCGGCTCAAGTCATGAATCGGCTGCGAGTGGCCTATCTATTATCTTCGTCCTACTAGCAATAAAGAAAGGATAGGAGCTCGGCATGGGCATTCAATTGTCATCGGCAGCTCGCTCGTGAGGAAAGGAACTCGCCTCTCTCACGTCGCGGTTATATTATAGTAAGGCGTTCGACTTATTATTATATTAGGGGCTTAGTCGTAAATAGCCCCTTTGGCTATTTATATGCCTCTGCGTAGCAGAGGTACTTATCTTATATTATATACAGTTAGTCTACGCCAAAGGGGCTATTTATCTTCTTGGGGCTATTTATCTCCTTAGCCAAAGGGGCTATTTACGACTAATCAGGGGTAGCAGAGGAACTTATATTATATACAGGCGGATTAGAACTTAATATTATGAATGTAGGGCCAAAGGGGCTATTTATCTCCTTTTCTTTATTGATTCTTTTTCTACTCTGGTAGTCCATTCACGTAAGCTACTACTATAATAAGTAAGTGCGGATAGCCATTCACTACTCTTGCTCCTCTCCATAAGGGAGGGGGATAAGTAGCTCGACCTGCGGGTATTTATTAATGAGCGGAAGAATTTCTTTCCATTTCCATTGCTTTCTGCTTCCTCTCCCAGTCCATTCAACCTTTCTTTATCTCCCGGACCTGTGGACAACCGACCATTCCAGAGATATTTATTCTAAATAAAGTCCCTCGCGAACCTAGATATTAATTATCATTAAACTTGATCCAACTACCACGTCACTCGTACCTTGACTTGACGGACATGCCCTTGACAGGAAGTGGCGAGTCAACCGCACCATATACTACTATTACATATAGAAGCAGGTGACCTATTTAACGACAGAAAAAGAAAAAAGGATGGATCAAATTCTATTGAGTCTGACTAATAGTGTGAATTTCCCATCTCATGGAAAACAAAACCCTTCTAGCTCCGTTTAGCCCTCTATGGGGTCTTTATTTGGTTCTATAGGATTGAGTGATAGGTTCTATATCCGGTCAGTCAAATACCTAGCGACAAACTCCTTTCTATACTATATTTCCGAACTTTCTCTATTTCCTAACTTTCTCTCAGTAGTCTTCGTCTTACACTCCGGTCAGCGCTTCTTCGTCTTACAAGCCTGAAGGTTTATTGATTGATGAGAAATGCTAGAACCATTCCATTCTGTTCTGTTCTATTGCCCACGCTTACTTACGCGTAGCTACTGTGACTCGGGAATCAGACTACTTGACAGGAGCTCAAGGGACGAGGGACCTCCCCCCACGTAGCGGTGCGAATGATAATGACGCGGCCATCGAATAGAATCCTTGGCTTTGGCCATCGGACAGTCGAAGTTCAAAAAGAATCAAAAGAAGTTCATGGCTTACTCTTAGAATGAACAGATTTGGATTCTTGGGGTCGACCAGAGATATTGATTTATCATAAAGATCTCTCCCGAGTGGACCTATTGAAGACGTCAGTTCTACTTATCAAATAGTATAGAAAGAGAGTCTCAAAGCAATCCCAGAGATATTGATTATTTACGGACCCCAAGAGGTTTGAAAGACAAGAAAAGAAAACAGATTCTTCTTCTTAGACTGATTCCTCTTCTTAGACTGATTCTTCTTCTAAGGCTCTTGGGGAAGATCAGCCTCTTATCCATAGATTTTGTCCGTTGAGCGCGTCAAACAGATTCTCATTCGTCCCCTTGGTCTCCACTCTGCTCGTCCCTCGGTTCACTGGAACTGGAATGGAGCAGAGCCTTACAAAGAGCCAGAAGTAAAGTAGAAGAAAGACGACCTGTTCGCACCTCACCAGCTTATTCTATTCGTCTTAATATCCCGAGTCAGTTGCTATTAGCCCGGACCTTTCTAGTTCCGAGTTCATATTGAATTTCCTTTCGTCAGAATAAGGAATTGATCTCCCAAACAACAGAAATGAATAAGTGGGTAGTCAGTTCATTCCAACAACCAATATTTGGCCCATCTCCTAGAAGTAGAAGACTGACTCATTTGCCTACGAAACTACGAAAGATCTTTCCATTCACTCTACCCATGCGTAGCGGTTGAGAGAGCTCTCTTCTTTCAGTCGAGTCTGTCAGCTGATTTGAGAAGTGTTCGTTCCTCGTACGCTGGTCGAGTGTATGTAATAACCCATCCGAAGGCTAATTACCTATCAGAAGGGAAGAGCAAGGGCGAGGAGAAAGGTCAGAGCAAATAAACCTTTAAGGGAACGGAACCGACAGAAGACTATGCCTCACTCCCCTCAGACAGAGACATGCTGATATGGCATCACTCGGTAAGAGGTCTAAACATCATCAGCTTGGAGATCCCGATCACCAGACGTTCTCTCTCTTATTTATGGTACTGGCACTCACCGTTCTCTCTTTATGGCACTCACCGTTCTCTCTCTTATTTATGGCACTCTCATTGTAGCGGAAGAAAGATTAGATTAAAAGTAGACGTCTTCGCTCGACCGGAGGAATTAAAAGCTGTGCTCTTCTCGCTTCTCGTGAATGGCCGTTCGGGTCCTTCCTCTTACAAAGAAGTATGAGAACAAAATGGAATACAAACAAAAGAAGTCTCAGTATGAGAAAAATCAGTATGAGAACAAAATGTAACCTAACGGAAAGGGTTAGAATACGGGGCCTAGGGCAAAGAATGCAATAGCTTGGTTCGACCAAAGATCTGAGAACTCCATTATGATGGGGAACTTAAGAAATCTTCCCCTACGAGTAGTGAAGAACTATCTAGAGCAGGAGAAAGATGCTGAAAGCAAGCGCATCGGACCTGACTTACGAGGGCTATCCCCAAAGAAGGACGCGGACTCAGTACTATAAGATAAGATAAGTTAAGTACGCGGAAAAAGAGTCAATGATCAAGTACGCAGAAAAAGAGTCAATGATCAAGTACGCGGAAAAAGAGTCAATGATCAGATCTCCTTATTGCTTGCAGTTCGTAAAGGCTTCCCTTCTCGTAGATAGAGTTATAATGGAAAGAGTAGAATAGAAGGCTACGACTAGAAGAGTGAAGAGCCCTCCGGAGAATCTTTTGCTGCTCTTAAGCGGAATTTATATTGATTTTGGGGATAAATAGTGTGCTGGTCTGTACTGATATGTAGTTGCTTTAGCCAAAGCTGATGTAGTTGCTTTAGTCAAAGCTGATGTAGTTGCTTTAGCCAAAGCTGATGTAGTTGCTACTACCCTTTTGAGTTCAAATAAGCGCCTAAGCAGTTCTCGGTTCTGGTTCAGGGTGAGAGAAGTCAGAGTCAATCAATCATAGCACGCACCTTCAGACATGGAATTCCTGAAGTCAATTCATTAAGTGAGAAGTCAATTCCATTCCCTGATATATAGTCCGGGTGAGGGTATAACTGATTTGTAGGCTCCAGGGTCAGGTAAAAGATAAGAGAGCTTGATCCGCACTAACAACATTTAAACGCTACTACTATGTAGTAGTATACGAGAGGAGTAGCAGACTATTAACTACTTGAACTTCCTTCCATGAGTGAAGCGCTTATCACTCTTCCTCTTCCGGGTCTTTGATCTTCTCTTTCTCTTCCTCTTCCGGGTATCTTTATCCTCTAAGAGGGTCTTTGATCCCGTGCTAATGAACTTCATGATAGTCATTCCTTATTCTATTCTGGCCAGGAGAAGCTGACCTATAGAGTCTTTCATTGCTTTTCCAATGGTTCGCTTCCTTACACTCCCGCACAACCAATGGTTCGGAGCATCTTCCCTCCAATCCCGCACAACCAATGGTTCGCTTCCTTACACTCCAATCCAGCACGGAGCTGGAGATGGGGATGTCGAAAGTTCCTATCCCGTCATATCATATAAAAAGTACACACCGAGTCAGATAATGTAAATAATTGAATCTTTCCAATTGCCAAGGGAAGAGGGCTTTAGTTAGAGCAAAGGAGACCCATTAGTTAGGGTTGGGATTGGGGCTTACGCAGGAAAGGAGATGTCAGGTAGAGGAGCAGAGCAACGTCGAGGGCCTATCAAAGCAAGCGTTCGCACTCGGCACATCTTTACTGTGCGCATAGGCTTCTTAGATGGAAAAATATCCATGGTGGATAATCAGAGTAGTTAGCAAGAACTTCGGACTTCACTCTTCAGTCTGAACTGAGCAATACAATAGCTTACTCCATTCTAGGTACCTCACTCTCTCCTATTCGCGCAATGTGCAATGGAGGAGTGCAAATGATTCTAGAAGGCCAAGTCACACTCTTTCCCAGAAGGCCGAGTCACACTCTTTCCCAGAAGGCCGAGTCACTCTTTCCCAGAACTGAAGAATGGCTTTAAGAACTCAAAATGAATGGTCCTTTCAGTCCGCCTCAGTCGTAGTCATATCCGCCTAAGTCGTAGTCATATCTGCCTAAGTCGTATCTTATGAGTCCCATCTGTCGTATCTTATGAGTCCTATCAGTCGTAATCCTATCTGCCTCAGTCGTATCTTATGAGTCTGCCTTAGTCGTATCTTATGAGTCCCATCTGCCCGTCCCTTTTCTTCTTTTCCGCATGCACTTATTTTACTTGTTTTCCGCATGCAAGGGAGAGAGATTATCATAGGATTGCAAGAAGATCTCAGACATAGAAGAGCGAATGCAAAGGAGCGGACTTGACTACCGGTAAGCTAGCAGTTAGCTTGCTCAGGGCAAGGGCACAAGAAGAAGGCTTAGAACAAGGCTTAAGAACCTCTGGTCGACCCCAAGTTCAAGTAATGAACTTATTGCCATTCACCTTAGAAAAGGGCCTATCCTTGACCGCATATGAAGACCTTAATTTCCTTCAGACGAATAAATTAGTTGCAAATTAGTTGCTTAAATTGGCCCTCTCGCATATACGCTATACCCTTGACTTTGTTTTTCCCTGTCCGGTATTAGATCAGTCAATGGAATTCCCACCTATAAAGAATACCAATCTCGTTCTATAGTAGCCGGAACGCCAAGCAGTTTCAACGTAGTGCGTTCCATAAGAGTTCTCAATATTGATCTCTCATTAGCTGAAAGTAGGTTGAAAGCGAATGAGGAGTTCCTTATATTAATCATTAGCAGTAGACTTCCCTCCGGCCCTTCGCCGAAGAGACTCTTTCGACGTACGGCGATTGGACTCATTCACTCCTTACGGTCGAGCCCCTCACTCGGCCCTATCCCGCGTAGTGGGGGTAGAGAAAAGAAATACTAAGTTGCGTTCGGCATTCAATACTAAGTTGCGTTCGGCCGGTCGAGCCCTTAAGTCGAATATCTGAACTCACCCTCAAGTCGAATCCGCTTTGCATAGTTGAAAAAGAAGTTCAATTTAATGAACATGAATTGCTTGCCAAGAAGTGACACTCAAAGAAGCTCTCTTATCTTATTTATTTCTGCCCAAAGCCAACTACATCCTTCTATCGGCGACTACCCTCTTTCCCAAAGCCTCCTACTCTGCCCAAAGCCTCCTCCTACTACTACTACTCTGCCCAAAGACATGAACTCCTAATAGACTAGTGTCTACTCTTTCCTTCCAGCGGCTCCAACTGGCTCATATCAGATTAATAAAAAATCTCTATCAATCTTACTGCCTAAGCTCAACACTAAGCTCAACACTAAGCTCATAGAGATTGATTATCAATAAGGATCTCGACTAACTTCTCTTTAAGTTAATGAGAGTTCTGGTTATCAATCTTACATCGCTTGCGTCAGAGAGTTCCTTATTAACATTAGCTGTAGGGTATATGAGGGAACTGGCCCAAAGAAAGTTCGACTATTTGCCAAAAAAGAAGTTAAAGTAACATATGCTTGCTACGTGAGCTAAGACTTTCCAAGAGTGATGAAAACCTCTTCTTGCGGTAAGAAGATTAAGAGAAATAAATTATTAATAAAGACTCTTCAGAAAGCGACTTCCCTGCTCTCTTTCTCCCCTTGGACCTATTGAACACTATGAAGCCAGGACAGATTCTTTAACCAGTGGAATACCTACACCAGAACTCTAGGTCATCACCGAAGGGCCTATCAGAAGGGAAGCGCACCTCAAGGGACGAACCTCAAGTTATTCATACGAGCAGCTCACGTGTGAACTTACTTATATGTTTACAAGTCCGAGATTAAACTCTAGCTGTTGGGTACTTGTTGGAGGGCTCGACCTAAAGCATGAGACGGATGCCATACTCAAAGGCGAGCATCCTTGGATAGTTTAAGATGTTCCGCTAAGATCCTTAAAAAGATGTCTATCATCCTGGAGAAGGCGCCTGACCCCTGAGATCCTTATAAGATAAATAAAGATCTATCCTCCAGTTTCCTATTTCCTATTTCCTATTTCCTACCTCGATCTTTTCATTCCAGGAAGCAGAGCTAACTAACGCAATTTCCCTCTTCTGAACTCGTATTAAAGCCCAGTGAATAACTGAATTTCCCTCCAGTGAGATCATAACGAGAAGGTTGTTTTATAAACTTCCCTCACTATGAAAGAAATGTATACTCAATTCTTCCTCCCCTACACCGGTCCGATCTTTCCTCTCCCGCTTTTCTTATCTTTCCTAAGACCTCCACTCCAGTTCATTCGATCGAAAGGGGAACTCGACTTAAACCACCAGAAACTACTGAAAAGGGAGATTCCCAGCCAAAGAATGGGATTTGGGAGCGGAAGGTTCCCAAAAGTAGTTCATGGAAGCCATCAGTTGTTCATGGCTTTGGGTTAGAGTCAGAGGAAGAGTTTGGTTAGGGAAGCCAGGTGAGCCAGAACCGTCCGGAAAGCCAACCATACGACAAGACAGGGAAGGTAAGCCAACATAACCTAAGGTCAGATGTCCTCTCAAACCTTAAGCGAACTAATTGAAACCCAACCGAAGGGTATAAAAGAAAACGAAGCGAAGGGAATCTTTATTGTAGTTTTACCTAAGGGAATCTTTATAGTTGGATTTTTCCCCTTTCGATCGAATGAACTGAACTGGTTAGGAAGGCACGAGACCGAAGGGAAGAAGATCTATATAGTACTATTTGCCCTAACCGAAGGAACAACTAAGGGAACAAATAAAACACTGGAGCCTAGAAATCCTCCCTTTCCTGTAGTTAGTGATGCCTGGGGAGGTCCAAGTCGGACGTTCGACAAAGAGTCCATTTATATAATATAATATACTCCTAGTCCAAGGGAAGAAAACTA
>NW_027432569.1:0-10507 GCF_044706935.1 Curcuma longa
AAAATCTTCGTCGGTGGCCTCAGCTACCTCTGGCGAAGCTCTTCGTCAGTAGCCTCGGCTAGATCCAGCGGAGCTCCGACGGATGTTCTGAGATGAAGGGCAGCAAGGAAAGGAAAAAGGTGGCTGCGGTTGGTCTGAAAAGACAAAAAGGAAATGGAAGAGGATGGATTGCAGTTCTTGAGAAAGGGAGGCTGCTGTTGGAGAAAACAAGGAGAAGAAGAGGTGGGGAAAAAGAAGAAGAAGAAGAAGATAGGGAGAGATTTTATTATGGTTGAAAGAGAAAAGGAGAGAAGAAGAGATGAGAAGGAAAAAACCGGAAGAGGGAAGAATATAAAGAGGTCCCTAGATGCGTGGAAAAGAAAAGGAGAACAGGGAGAAAAGAAGAAGAAAAAACATCTTTCAAAAATTTATATTTTATTTTTAATGAATGAATTTTAAAATTTCATTCTTATCACCCATTCAAATTCAAAGGATCCCAATTTAAAATTTAAACTTTTAGTAAAAATTTAAATTTAAAATTTAAATATTATATATATATATATATATATAGTAATAATCTTGAACTAGGATGAATCATAAATTGACGGTTCTAAATCGTGAATTATAATACAGTTAAGATTAAGGATCAATCTGTCAAAAATCGTTGAACTGATGTTTTTGAACCGTTAAACCATCAAACCGTCAAACCGATGATTTCGAACAGTCAAATAGTCGAACCGATGATTTCAAACTGTCAAATCAACGATTTCAAATCGTCAAATCATCAAATAGATGATTTTAAACGATTGAACTGACTATCTTGAATGGTTGATTCTGAACTAATGTCGAATCTAAATGAAATTAAGCATTTGACTAAATATAACAGTTGGAAATAAGGGGCAGAGGGAAATAACTTGCTATCAAATTTGTCAAAAATATATTTTAATTATTTTAAGTCTGCAAGATATGTTTTAAAAAACATAAAGTATGATGGATAAAATGAGAAATTTTTTTTTAAAGATAAAATAGAAATAAGTAAAAAAACAAAACAGAATCTGTCACCCTCCCTGTTCAACTAGGCTCCTAAAGTCAAAATAAAAATACTCAATAAGGTACTCATGCGGAAATTAATGGATTATTTTTCTCGGAAATATTTCTTCTGGCATGTGAATAGATTTTAAAACACTTCTAAAATTAAATAAAAAACAACTAAATAATTTTAGGCAATCGACATATAAATTGTCGTTATTTAAATATTTTTCAGAATTTGTTCAGTCATATTTTTGTCTAATTTATGTCCGTTAAGTTGATTGTTAGTGTTTGCTATTTCTGTTCAATCCTTATTTAATCATGCAACCAAAAAATGTTAGGTGCTCTAAAATATTATATGAAAAAATATTTTCTATATTTTTATGATGAATAAAAAATATTTTTTATTATCTAGGCATGTCATTTATTGATTTGCTTAGATTATACAAACAAAATAAATCAATTAATATAACTGGACTTATTCGATTAACTTGACCAAACTAATAACCCCAATTAACCTGACCGAACTAATAGCCCCAATTAACCTGACCAAATTGTCTAATTTAACTTACCAAATCAACCAAAATGATCATCCTATCTTATTAAAAATGATCATCATATTTTTAATAACAATCTCAAATGAAAAAAAAGCAAAGCTTATATAATTATTTTAACAGCTTAGTTAATTTGGTAATCTTACCAAATAATTCTAACCAACACAAAGTTTAATTTCTTTCACTTTACAGCCCTACAAACTAGTTGATGATAAATAAATCTTCCACAGGAGGAATGGAGGATCGTTTATGCTCTTGTTAATTAAAGCTGTAAAAAATTTACAAGTCAAACTATGGTATGAATGCATCGCCACAAATGATTGCTTTGGGAATCCTGATAAGAACTAATGCCCTCATTCCAGATGAATTAATTAAACGTGTGAGAATTCCATCAAATCCCCAATCTCCATGATAAAATTTAGCCAAAATTCCATGTCATCATCACTGTTCTTCTGATTCACCACTGCCATGGCAACTGAACTAGTCGATTTGCTAATAGGAGGTTGGATTTCTACCGCGGGCATATTCTTCGACGACTCAGAGAGATTGGAAATGGACAATTCATCTAACCAAAATCTCTCAACAATTTCCGAACTAAAGCTTTCTTCTCTAGCATCGAAACTACTCTCGCTGATGTGTGATTCAACTGACACCGACAGCGTTGAGGCTTCTTCTCCAGTCCTCGAACCACCTTTCTTCTTCTCTGTCTTCGGCTCTATCTGTGCAATCTTAGGATTCACTAGCTTCTTCAAGTGGGTGTTCCATACGTTCTTGATCTCGTTGTCTGTTCTACCAGGTAGCCTTGCAGCAATCTCCGACCACCTACAGATTGTCCCAAAGGAGAATTTACAATATCAAAGATGTGATTTTGATTGATCGGTGTAATATTGGTTATGATTAAGAGACTTGCCTGTTCCCTAGTTGTTGGTGCAAACTAATGATTGTGTCTTCTTCGTCCTTGGTGAAGTTACCGCGTTTAATATCCGGCTTCAGGTAGTTCAGCCACCGGAGCCTGCAACTTTTTCCGCACCTCAAAAGCCCTGAGTTCATGAACAAGAATTCAAAACTCTATTTTGTTTTCACTCATCACTCATTAAAGTATGCATGGAATATGTATTATATATCACATTAAACTCACCAGCTTGTTTAGGAAGGGCTCGCCAGTTGCTATGGCCATGTCTCCGTATGTAGTCTACCAGAACCTTATCCTCCTCCAGCGTCCATGGCCCCTTGTTTTGACCCATCTTCTCGCAGCAAGGAGCCCTCACCATTCTCCCTGCTTCGGTCTCGCTTTCCCAACTTGAGCCATTTATGTGCGTGCATATATATAGGCTTCAAATCTTCCAACGTGAAACAGATAAAGCACCAATCCATGGTGCTTGCTTCTGCATCATCCTGAAACAAATACAGATTGGCGGAGTGTTTTCACACTGTTCTGTCTGAATGGAATATAGTTCATCAACGCTTTATTTATTAAGTCGCAGTTGAATGTTGTCCTATATCAACCACTCTAGTCAAACACACGAGGTGAATGAATTGCTTTCGACATGCTTCAACTTTTGCTGTAATGTTATGTTGGTTCACAATTTTGGCATTGTTTTTATGTTTTTTTGAGGATAATGGATGGTGGGGAGACGGATACAGTGAGTCCACTCAAATCCTTATGCGCCGTCGTGATCTTCGGAGATACTCTTCATATTATGTAAGAATTGTTGGATATTGGATTTTAACAGACCAATATAATTTTATAAAAAAATCGTAGTATCATCAATCGATAAAAGTCATAATTAACATCAAAATCAAAATCTACGTTTCGTATAGATAGATCTAGACTATTAATTTACTCAAAACCAATTAAGGATGAATGAGAAATTAATTATTCAAAATCAGTCTAGAATAATATTAATTGTTAATTAATGTTATATAAGGAAGTGCATAGGGAATAGTCCCATATCGAAAAATTTCGATGGACTTTCCTTCCTTATTAATGTTGTTGTGTTAATGGAGTTAACACAAAAAGCCCATGTGCTTTCTTTTCACGGACGAGCAGATGCTCACACTTGTGAGCTCACGGCCCACCACGCGCGCACGCACGCAATAAGTGCTTTGTTAACGCAATTTGCACTTCGTACGCATCGTCGCGAGGAGCTTAAATTTATACTCTAGCGGACGTGGCAGTGCCTACGTGGCACTCGAGTGACATGTCAAGCTTACATGTGACGTGACAGTGCCTACGTGGCATCCATGTGGGCAGAGAGAGATGACTAGACTGTTGACTGGGCGAATGGATGACAACCGTTGATAAAAGAGGTGTGATAGATCACATGTGATGCAATCTGGAGCGTTGGATCGTGAAGAGTTATGACTGCTGGGGATGAGACGTGATCTGAAGCGTCAGATCAAATGGATCATTAGATCCAGATCCGACGGTTGATAACAAAAGAGAGATCTGAGGGTTACAACCCTCCAGATCTGATGGATAGGATTAAAGGTCGATCTGAAGAGTTACAACTCTCCAGATCTAGATCGATCATGCCCAAAGGTCATAGCCACTCACCCAAAGGGTATTCAACCTCTTCACTTGGTATAAATAGATCCCTCTAGACGTTGGAAAGATCATCGAATTCATTAATTCTATTCATCCTTTGAGCATTCATCTCATCTTGTGTATCCGAAGTCCAAAAAGCCTACGAGAAGGTTCGCTGGTCTCGATTTCAATTCTCTTATGAGACTCCTTTTTATGATATTTACAATTTTAGAATATATATGGACTCATATCTCTTTTTCAATAATTTCAATTGTTATTACGATTTATTTGATGACCTTTTTGTCCACGAAAGCGTAGGATTGCCTGATTTATCAGAAAAAGGAATGATGGCTACTTTTTTTTCTCTATAATGGTTCTAGTTCCAGTTCCAATTAAAGGAAGAAATACTAATAAAATAAAAGAGGAGAACGAGTAACACTCCTTTTTATTAAATTCATTGAAATTATATTTGATTTTTTCTACTTAACTCGTCTTAACTCGTCCTTTTTCCATCTCACTCCTACTCTTTTCTTTGGATATGTGTATCATTCATAGAATACCATACCAATCATATAACACCTCATAATTGTATGTATAAGTATAATATAACGAAGGAGGAATATTAGTTTACATCCTCTCTGACATCTACCGGAACCAATATTCATAAACAATATTGTGCAAACTGACATGGCTATGACCAACGATGTTCCGACGGCCTTTCCAACCACCATTCTGCCGACAACAATTCCACACGGAGAGAAGTGGAAAAGTTCAACGGAGCTGACTTTGAACGATGGCAAGAGAAGGATGTTGTGAACTACGTCGCAACCTCTTTTGAGGAACTGGATCTCACTACGGTCGTGTTTGAATCTAATATGGTGGATGATAACCTGAAGTAGTAGTGGATCGATACTAAAGCAATACGTCATATCTGTTCAGATAAGATGATGTTCTCCAAGTATACTCCGATAAGTGGAAGAAAGCTCTATATGGGCAATTCCACGACATCGCCGATTGTCAGAATCAGAAAAGTTATTCTGAAAATGACGTTTGGGAAGGAGCTAACGCTCATTGATATTTTCCATGTTCCTGACATTAGGAAGAACCTAGTTTATGAATCAACACTTGTCAAGGCCGGCTTTAAACTAGTGTTCCAGTTAGACAACTTTATACTTATGAAGAATGATGTCTTCGTAGCTAGGAAAGGGTACTTAGAACAAAGTCTGTTCAAAATGGCTGTAATGCCTATACTCTGCAAATCTGATGGTAATAAAATAAAAGCTTTGAGCTACTTTACTGAGTATTTTAATTTATGGCATGATTGACTCGGACATGTGCATAATAATACTTTGAAACGTCTCGTTAAGTTAAATTTATTACCAAATGTCAATGTTGACGAAATGCACAAATGTGAAATGTGCGTGGAAGTAAAAATGACAAAACTACCTTTTCATTCGGTGGAGAAGTCAATGACTCATCTAGAGTTAATACATAGTGATCAATGTGACTTAAAATTCATACAAACTAGAGGAGGTAAAAAGTATTTTATTATTTTTATCGATGACTGCACGAGATTTTGTTATGTCTTTCTTTTAAGAAGTAAAGACGAAGTCTTAGAGGTGTTCAGAACCTATAAAATGGAAGTTGAGAATCAACTTGATAAACGAATTAAAATAATTCGTAGCGATAGAGGTGGAGAATATGATGCACCGTTTGATGAATTTTATTTAGAACCTGGCATTATCCATTAAACAATGGCACCTTACTTATCTCAATTGAATGGTGTTACCGAACGTAAAAATCTAGCACTAAAGGAGATGATGAATATCTTGTTGATAAATTCAGGCTTATCCTAGAACTTATAGGGAGAAGCTATATTATCAGTAAATCACATTCTCAACAAAATCTCTCACAAGAAAAGTGATAAAATGTTGGGTTGCAAGGGTGCAAACATAGTCCCACATCTAAAACACATGAAAAACATCATGGGTTTAAAAGGATGGAAAGTATCTCTATTGGTATGAGGCCTTTTGGGGAGAACCCAAGAACAAAGCCATGAGAACTTAGGCCCAAAGTGGACAATATCATGCCATTATGGAGATGCAGACATCCTTGGGGACCTTACAAGTGGTATCAAAGCGAGGCTACTCTTCACCGGACTAACCGTCGGAAGAGCCATGATCCAGATCTAACTATGTGGATTGAACCTTAAATAAAGAAAGTGGGTGCTCCCGTGTCTGAATTAAGAGGACCAGACACCAGGCAGAAAGTCCTAGTTGTAGCTAGGCAGGAAGTCCTAGTAGGTCGGGTGGACCGAGGAGCAGGAAGTCCTAATAGGTCGGATGGATCAAGGGGCAGAAAGTCCTGGTGGATCGATGATTCGGACATCAAACGGAGGCTCTCCATTTGAGGGGGGCCTGTGGTCCTTTGTTTGAGGGGGGGGATTGTTGGGTTGCGAGGGTGCAAACATATTCCCACATCTAAAACACATGGAAAAGATCATGAGTTTAAAAGGATGGAAAGTATCTCCATTGGTATGAGGCCTCTTGGGGAGAGCCCAAGAACAAAGCCATGAGGGCTTAGGTCCAAAGTGGACAATATCATGCCATTGTGGAGATGCAGACATCCTTGGGGACCCAATATAAAATACCATACGAACTATGGAAAGGCCGTGAGCCATCGTACAAATACCTGAAAGTGTGGGGGTGCTTAGCAAAGGTCGAAGTACCTAAGCCAAAGCAAGTAAAAAATCGGACCTAAAACGTTCGATGCGGTATTTGTCGGATATGCCCATAATAGTAGTGCATATAATTTTATAGTTCACAAGTCAGACATTCCTGATATTCATGTGGGAGCAACCATAAAATCTTGGAATGCGATATTCTTTGAAAACGTATTCACAAATAAGAAGGAAAACGTTTAAAGTGATAACAATGGAAGTTCGAACGAAAATGATCGATGTTTCTGAATTTAGTTGTTATAAAAGAACTATTGACGATCAAAGTGAAGAGCTACGTCGTAGCAAATAGGCTAGAGTTGAGAAATCATTCAGACCAGATTTCATGACTTTTATATTGGAGATGGACCCAAGAACATTAAGTGAAGCTCTCTCTAGTCCCGATGCTCCAATGTGAAAAGAAGCTATTAATAGTGAAATCGAGGCCATAATGAATAACCATACTTGAAAATTAGCAGACCTTCCTTCTGGTAATAAACCATTAGGTTATAAGTGGATATTAAAATGCAAGTATAAAGCTGATGGATCGATTGACAAGTATAAGGCCAGACTTGTAGCCAAAGGGTACAAGCAAAAGGAAGACCTTGACTACTTTGATACCTATCACCGGTGACAAGGATTACGTCCATACAAGTGCTGATAGCCATCGCAACACTGTATGACCTTGAAATACATCAAATGGATGTTAAGGTTGCGTTCTTAAATGGTGAGTTGGAAGAAGAAATATATATGGAGCAACCCGAGGGGTTCGTGGCTCCAGGAAAAGAGGAAAATGTGTGTTGACTTGTTAAGTCGTTGTATGGACTTAAGTAAGCGCCTAAACAATAGCACGAAAAATTTGACAAAGTAATACTGTCAAACGAATTCAAAATAAATGAATGTGACAAATGTATTTATGTCAAAAACACACCTGAAAGTTATGTAATCGTCTGTCTATACGTAGATGACATGATAATAATGGGCAGTAATCATGAGATAATCATGACTACAAAGAAAATATTGATAAAAAATTTTGATATGAAAGATATGAGTCGAGAAGTTTGGGAATTAAAATTTTCAGGACATCTGTGTAGGGTCCCAAGGATGTCTGCATCTCCACAATGACATGATATTGTCCACTTTGGGCCTAAGCCCTCATGGTTTTGTTCTTGGGATCTCCCCAAAAGGCCTCATCCCAATGGAGATACTTTTTCATCCTTTTAAATCATGATCTTTTTCATGTGTTTTAGATGTCGGACTATGTTTGCACGCTTGCAACCCAACAATTTCCCCCTCAAACAAAGGACCACAGGCCCCCCTCAAACGTCATTTTTGATGTCTGAATCCTTGACCCACTAGGGCTTCCTGCCCCTCGATCCTTTCAGGATCGCCGATTCCTAATTATTATCTACGATTTTATGAAATAATATTACCAGAACCAATCGACCTCGCCCTACATAGCCGACCTGGGACATCCCAATGGAGATACTTTTTCATCCTATGATCTTTTTCATGTATTTTATGATTCGGACTATGTTTGCCCACGCTTGCAACCCAACAATTTCCCCCTCAAACATAATTAAAAGAATAAAACTTAAGGACCACTCGGAGCAACTTGATCTCTCAAACGTCATTTTTGATGTCTGAATCCTTGACCCACTAGTCTATCCAACCGACCTACTTCCATAGCCGCAACTAGCCGGTCCACCCGACCTACTAGGACTTCCTGCCTAGTCTTTTCAGTATACTTCCTAACAGCCGCAACTAGGACTTCCTGCCTCTCGGTCCACCCGACCTACTAGGACTTCCTGCTTAGTGTCTGATCCTCTTGATTCAAACACAGGAGCACCCACTTCCTTTGTTTTAAGGTTCAACCCACATGGTTATATCCGGATCATGACTCATTCGACGGTTAGTCCGGTGAAGAGTGACCTCGCTCTGATACCACTTGTAGGGTCCCAAGGATGTCTACATCTCCACATGGCATGATATTGTCCACTTTGGGCCTAAGCCCTCATGGTTTTGTTCTTGGGCTCTCCCCAAAAGGTCTCATCCCAATGGAGATATTTTTTCATCCTTTTAACTCCATGATATTTTCCATGTACTTTAGATATGGGACTATGTTTGCACCCTTGCAACCCAACAACCTGATGGGATTGTTCTGACACAATCCCATTATGTAGAGTTGGTATTGAAAAGATTCAATATGTACAATCTCTCTCCAGTAAAAACACCTATAGATCTAAGTGAACACTTAGCGAAAAATCATGGTGAGCCCATATCGCAATTGGAATATTCTCAGATAATAGGCATTTTGATGTATCTCACAAATTGCATACATCCGTATATTACCTGTGCAGTCACAAGCTGAGTCATTTTACGAGTAATCCAAACGACACCCATTGAAAAACATTGATGCGAGTTCTTAGATATTTGAAATATACTATGAACTATGGATTACATTATGAAAAATATCCCGCTGTCTTAGAGGGATATTGTGATGCTAATTGGATATCAGATACTATACAAAAGACTCCAAATCCACTAGTGGATATGTATTCACGATTGGTGGGGGAGCGGTATCTTAGAAATCTACTAAGCAGACGTTTATTGCTCGGTCAACTATGAAATCCGAGTTTATAGCACTAGATAAAGCAACTGAAAAGCTGAATGACTGTGAAATTTCTTGAAAGATATTCTGAGCTGGACGAAACCTGTGCCTACCGTACTTATCCATTGTGATAGTCAATCAACGATTGGAAGGGTACAGAGTAATATGTATAATGGTAAGTCACGACATATATGTCGTAGACATAATACCATTAGGCAGTTGATCTCGAATGAAGTGATTACAATCAATTATGTCAAGTTCAAAGATAATTTGGTAGATCCTCTTACGAAGGGGCTAAGTCGAGATCAATTATATTGCTCATCAAGAGGAATGAGATTAAAAATCTACAACTAAAAATGACTATAGCGGTAACCCAACCTTATTGACTGGAGATCCCAAGATCTTGGTTCAATAGGACAATGAAGTTACAGAAGTTGTGTTACAGCACATGAGATATTTTATCTCTATCCCAATCCTAGGATGAATTTGTGTTGTCCTACCACATGTAGTGAGGTTAAGCTTATGCTTTTAATGACTTCTATACCTTTATAAGGTGGAGTATGATAGGATACTCTTGATAGAAGTGTCACCTATATGTGAGTGTGAAGACAGGCCACTTTAATGAAATACTCATGAATCCAAGATGGTGTCCTTGGCCGAAACCGAACCAACCATGAGAACTAAAAGTAGGTGAGATAGGTCTCTATGTGGGTGATATTATTTTAGTATACACCAACAGCAGAGAATTTCAAGACATCACGTTCACTACGCAACTTAGTGTTGGGATGTATACCAGAATCCGAGCTGTGTAAATAAGTATTCTGAAATAAGAATCACATTTGGTCAATATTTTGTAAGTGTCCATTTAATCTATATTGTAGATTAACATGGTGTGCGGAGTCACACACAGAAAACCATGTTATCAGTTCCTTATAGGTTATAAACAGTGTTCACAACCAAGATGGATTGGACAAACCATTGGAGTGGTTGTAGTGCAATTCGGTCTTAGTCTGTCTTGACTGTAGAATTACACTAGTACACTAAGTGTATTGAACAGGACCATCTGAGGATTGTTCGATTTATATTGACTA
>NW_027432570.1:0-12433 GCF_044706935.1 Curcuma longa
CAAATTCACAGATCGAGGAAACCATTTTGTCTCGGTAAGAAATTGAAACAGGAAGGGAAGTGGACTAATAAATTTCTGGAACAGCCCGTTCAACGAACCAAACACTGTCGTCTCTGCCCCTCCTCGACGTGTCGTCCGATCAATGCTGCCCGCTCCGTTTCATTTGTTTTACGTTCGATCTCGCCTCTCGAGATGGAATCCGAAAGCACGCCAACTTTGCCCAGCGAACGTGGGCCCGCGGTCACCAAACTTCTTCTCATGATTCATGAACATGATTAACATGAAGCATGCCCTTAATTTTTTTATTGATTAATCCTGGAATTATTGCCAAATCGGGTGGTTAATATCCGGTGGTTGAAAATTATTTTACAGATCGATCGCTTTATGTTCCTTATCATTCTTAATCTCCAGTAAACTTTTCGTTAAAATTAGGCTAAATATATAGAATTCTGGTAATTAAAATACCAACTTCAGAAATTTAAATGGCCTTAAATAATAAAACTTGTAATTCCCATGATACAGCAGATTTATAATACACACCTAAATATTCATTACTAAAAGATTCTCCCCAAATCTATAGTTTTCTGAGTCTGTTAAGTGGGACCTCTCCTGCCTTAATCATCTCCTAGATTATTGAAACCTTCCACGAGGAAAAAGGTATCTATAATTTTAGCCGTTATTAAATGATATTGACAAGTATTATGTTATGGTTGTGATGAACTAGCCCGAAAGAGTCAAGTCTGAATCGGTTTAGTCCATAGTAGATGATGCGATGTCGGACCTGATTACCGAGTATGCCTGTTGCAGTCAGGGACTGATCCTAGTCAGTTCTCGATTCGGGACCTCTCTCCTAGTAGTTGAATCCTCCTTCGAGTCAAATCTCATGCCCGATCCGAACCGACTCCTCAATCCGAGCCGAATCCTTACTCGCACCCTCCTATGTGTCAGAATCCTTTTACTTGGACGATTCCCTACGAAGCTAACTCCTCAATCTGAGCCGAACCGACTCTTAGTAGATACCCGAGTCGAATCCCTTCGAACATTCCAACTGAATCAATCGAGTCGATTTGGAGATCATGTCGGATTTGCAAGGAAACAGACCCCCCGAGCCGAGTTGGCTAGCTAAGAAGGCCGGCTCGAATTCTTGAAGTGAACTCTCCCACTCAAGCCGAGTCAACCGACTACTTGACTCTGTCCTGGCTCAGTCTAGACGCTCTTCAATTCTCATTGTCCTTCTCCATTAAAGACCACTCCTCCCATCATACGGGTATGGGTAATGTCTCCCTGACACCCTTGCTATTAATCATGGTAATACTTTGACAGACGTATGTGAAATGACCGTGCAAGTCAACGATGGGACATAGACTATGAATATTCCATTCCATCTCACAAAACCCTATCGATGATGGGACCTCCATCTTGCTTACGATGTGACATGACACTATTACAAATATATAAGATCAGTCTTTCTACAGGAAAAGGTATGCGCTCTCACAATCTTTAATTTCTATTCTCTATTATGCTCCATCGTCCTCCTCCTTCACGAACTGACCTAAGCATCGGAGTAGTCAAGCCAGGACCACTTCTGACCTTCCTTCTCACAGTTGCTGTGATCAGTGGCGGAGCGTGACCAAATTTAGGGACTGGGCTGCCAGTCAAACACTGAACTGAACTGAACCCAGAAGAATTCATATTCATACCTTATAATTGGCATCGGAACTCATTTCACTGAAATTGAAAACTGAAATTGAAAACTCGAGATGCAGCAGTCGGGCCGTCGGCAATCGCAAGAGCACTTCGGAACGCCCAGAAATTGCAGAGCACTGCTCTGCAATTGACGCCCAGAAATTTGACGCAGCCGTGCTGCCTGCTGGTGTGGTGAGAAGAGAACTGAGAGTGGTGGCTTCAGGCTTGGTGCTGCAGTCGGCACTCCGTGCGCAAGGCCAAGGATGGGGGGTCTGGAAGCAGATTTCTCAATGGGCTTAGGCTTAGAGAGGTCAGAGACTAGGGCTTCAATTTTTTTTTTGAAGATGGACTGGGCTACAGCCCAGTCCAGCCATAACGACGCTCCGTCGTTGGCTGTGATTGCAGGTCTCATCAGCTTCACAACCCCTTCCTCTCAAGACCTCATTCAAACTTGGTGCTGAGAAGAGTCGGTAGCGGATCTCAACCGGAATATATTATTTAAAAAATAAAATAAAGTTTGTTAAATATTTGGATGGCGGTTAAATTTGAATCCAAAACGAAATTTTGTGGAAAAATTTTGAACAACAAACTCGGTAGGTTTGGCGAATAGGCTGGAATAATTTTCCTCTACCTAATCTCATCCACCGTTGCGTGGTCTTAATTTTTATGTGTTCCTAGCATCATTTTTTTTTTTTTACAAAAATCAAAATGACCTACCAATTCCCAATTAAACTCTCATTTTCAATTAAAATAAATGGATACTCCATGCTAACATGAATAACCAAATTACTTTTATTCTTACTCTTACTCTTACTCTTTGGTAGTAATTACCTAATAGATAGAAGCTAATACGTAGATTTTACATGCTCGATGAGGATTAAATTATATTCATCTAAAGTATAATAAGTGTTATGAAGTCTTTAATATTTATTTTACTGATTAAAATATTAATTAAGTTATCACTCAGAAAAGTAAATTAAATAAAAATTATTTAAAATTATCATTGTAGAAGTTAACAACTAATTTTTACATGTTATAGAAATTACATGTTAGCTTTCACACAATGATCATATGATCAAACAATATTAATTTAAACTGTAGTGAAGTGAGTATTATGGAATCTTATTTTATTTGTTGAAATATTATTTTAATCATATTATCACTTAAAGAAACAAAATCAAAATGATATAAAGTACTATTATAGAAAGTAGCAACTAACTTCTATAATGTGTAAAAATTAATTGTTAGTTTTTACATAATCAAATAGTCGAATGATCATAAGATGATATATGTTTGGATAGTTCATATGAAATGGAATGTTCATTTGACTAGATATAATTAAAAATAAAATATTCATTTCACAATTTTACAAAAGATGGATGCCCTTGCTTTTTATTTTTGTTTTTATTTTTTATTTTTTATGATCTCTTATAAAATTATTGCATGTGGAAAATTTTATATCTATGATTATATTTTCCTGTATATTATTGGACGATATGTCCAATTGGCTCGATAACAATCTAGTTAATTATATTAAACAGAAAAAAAGACAAAATGCTAAATGGCTCGATCGATAAGGGGCAAAATGTTGTCTCCACCACGAACACTGTTGTATATTCCAAAAGAACAAGACTAAAAAAAATTGTCGTGGTGATAAGGGTCTAGATGAGATCAATAAGTTACTTTCACACCATTTTATATTATATCAAATTAAAAGTTTATAAAATTAGACTCACATTAAATTTATTTTTTCTAAAATTCAAAAATTTACTTGCATCATAACATGAAAAATTTTATTTAATAATAATAATAATAATAACATAAAAAATAACCAATCTATTATCAAATTCGAACTGTCAAACTACTTAGAAATTAAGAACGTACGACAAAGAAATAATATCATATAATTCTCACATGGGGAAGTAAAATTAAAAATTACATTAATTAAAAAAATATCAAAATAAACAACTCTGAACCCTAATCGACTCAATATTAAATATAAAAATAATGATAGGCCATTGTATTATTCTTTCAAATATTGGTACACTCCTTCGAGTAAATTTATCCATATGAATAAAGAGTTGTAAGGTTAAAGTAAAAGTTAAATCTTCTTTTTTTTTTTAATAAAACTGCCCTGTAAATATTTATGGTTGATTAACAATCATCTCTTAACTGTAACGATCTACATCTTAAGAATAAGAGCATTATATATATATAAAGATTTGAGATGCAATTAAATACATGAGACAGAAACATATATGGTTCATATTTATAAGTTTTAGTGCTCGTTGATTAGAAAGACACGAGGCATGCAAAGAACGCACCACACCAAAAGGAGATGAAAAAAGAAGAAGAGAAGAAAAGAAGAGAAGCAATTATCAAAAACACGCCATGGATAATCAATTCGTCGGACCCATGAAACAAACGAAAAGGAAATTGTGAATAAAAGCTTAAATTATATTGTGAAAGAAATAACGAAGGAATTCATATGAGAACATATACCACGTCTACTCATTCGACTTTCAACACATGAGAATTAGTTGTGGTGGATGAAATCCGTGCAGTTGAACCGGCTGCGATTTTATGTCAACGAAGGGCCATCTAGAAGAGTCAACGGAGATCATTTGGCTGAAATGTTTACACGCAAATCGACTACTTTTTTCCAGGATTAATTAATTAATTAATTTTTCCGTTTCCCACTTGATTTAACTCAAATTTTGACCGCCGAGGGACCCACACAGAGCTACTCTTTTCAAGGATTAATTAACTGTTTCCCACGAGTCGGACAGAAAGAAAGAAAGCGTTTCAATTGTTTCGCTCAAGAACTTTGACCGCCGCGGGAACCACCTAGAGCTACGACTTGACGGATTATTGACCTTTCGGGTAGTTGTGTGCGTCATACTGTACGTCACATAAATGTTAAATCATTAATATAAATAAATAAATAAATAAATAATTGTCGAGGAGAAATTACGGATCCACCTCCTAGTTAATTAACTTCTCGCATTCAATCCTGATAGGCTTCTAGACGCCGAGGAAATAATTTTTGCTTTTGTCTAACTAAACGCTGTCTTACTTTAAGACCACATGTGCATATTTTATTAAGAAGGAACATTAGAGCACAATTACATTTGCAAGGGTACTTGAGTAATTTCCTTTTGGAAATTGTTAAAAAAAAAAAAAAAAGTAGCAGACTCCACCTGGTCTCTTTCTTTTTCGTCACGTGACAAGGAGCATCGTGTTCTATTTAAGCGCTCTCGCCCTTCCTCGCTCCGGGAAACCGGGCTGACAGACAGAGTACTGCCAATACTCGCCTTGCTTGCTTCCTGGATCGATCTGGTTCCACTCTCTCCGCCAATCCTGATTCTCTGCCGACGACAAATTTCTTCGTTGCTCAAGGGCAAGAGAGAGAGGGTGGAGAACCATGGAGGCGTCGGAGCTGCCTCGGATCGGGAGCATGAGGCGGAACGGGTCACTGTGGCGTGGGGACGACAGCATCTTCTCCGCGTCGTCGCGGGAGGGGTTGGACGATGAGGAGGCGCTCAAGTGGGCGGCGCTCGAGAAGCTGCCCACCTACGACCGCGTCCGCCGCGGCATCCTCGCGCTTCAGGAGGGCAGCCGCCGCCTCCAGGAGGTCGACGTCCAGAACCTCGGCTTCCACGAGCGGAAGGCCCTTCTCGAGAGACTCGTCCACGTCGCTGACGAGGATAACGAGCGATTTCTCATGAAGCTAAGGGACCGCATGGAACGGTGAGAGCAAACGCAAACTCAGAATCTCCTTCTTTCCTTCTCCCTTCCCCTGCTGTTCTAGATTACTACTTCGGATTCCTGTTGCTCTGCTTCAATTAAAGCCTTCCTCGTTTGTTTCTATTCACGTAGAGTTGGACTTGATATCCCTACCATTGAGGTGAGGTACGAGCACCTCGGCGTGGAAGCAGAGGCACATGTCGGCGGCAGAGGAATGCCTACTTTAATCAATGCCACCCTTAACGTGCTCGAGGTAGTAATATAGTTGATTGCTCGAAGCTTTATGTAAAATCATTATAGAAGTTCACTAATCTTTCTCTTGCTTTTTGAATTACAAAAGGGCTTCGCCAATTTCTTGCGTATTCTACCAAGTAACAAGAGATCTTTGTCCATCCTTCATGATGTCAGTGGAATCGTCAAACCCCGCAGGTAGGTTTGGAGTTTTTCTTGTTTATAACAACTAATTTTGCGTTACATATAATGATCCTCTCCAATCTAAGCAAATACCTATTTACTTCGACTTGTTCTTCAGGATGACTTTGCTTCTAGGTCCTCCAGGATCAGGAAAGACTACACTTTTGTTAGCTTTGGCTGGGAAACTAGAATCTGATGTAAAGGTATTTCTAAATTACTATCATCGCCATCCTTTGAGTGCTATAATCTGATTGTTGGGAGTGAAAACAACCACAGGCTAAAGGAAAAGTTACTTACAACGGCCATGAAATGAATGAGTTTGTCCCTGAGCGCACTGCAGCTTATATTAGCCAACACGACCTTCATATCGGGGAGATGACTGTTCGGGAAACATTAGCTTTCTCAGCGAGGTGCCAAGGCGTCGGTAGTCGTTATGGTAAGCATCGTCCAATTCATTATCGAAACAACTGTTTTATTCTTATTTCTGGAAAACTTCCCATTTACTCAGTTGAACTGGTTTTATGGTTGAAAACAGAGATGTTAACCGAGTTAGCTAGGAGGGAGAAGGAAGCAAACATCAAGCCAGATCCTGATTTAGATGTATTCATGAAGGTGAAATTCTACCACCTAGATGACTCAGGCTTAAGTTTTGTGCATGATCATTTTGTTATTAATAAGTGGATGTGAACCTTGGTTGGAGTCATGATTTATTTCCTGTGTTATGATTTATCGTTGCAGGCAGCTTCCGTGGAAGGACAAGAATCCAATGTGATCACTGATTATATACTAAAGGTATTTGATCATATCTTACATCAAATGCTCCAGATGATTGCAAAAACAGTTGAGCCTTTAGTTTGTGGGAAATTGGCTCGGATATAAATAAAATTTCTCCTTCTGTTTCATGCAAACTGGCAGATCCTAGGGTTGGAAGTCTGTGCAGACACCATGGTAGGAGATGAAATGTTAAGAGGTATTTCTGGTGGACAAAGAAAACGTGTTACAACAGGTACAATATGAATACTTTAGCAGTTCCTCTAACATGATTTTGCATGCGACCTGCAATTTCATTCTCAGTCTCTTGGCTAACGTACGATTGGATTTTGGCTTGATTTAGGTGAAATGCTTGTTGGACCTGCAAGAGCTCTATTCATGGATGAGATATCAACTGGTCTGGATAGCTCAACAACTTTCCAGATAGTAAAGTCACTTAGGCAGACCATTCACATTCTTGGTGGAACGGCTGTTATTTCCCTGTTGCAACCTGCGCCTGAGACTTATGACCTTTTCGACGACATAATCCTTCTCTCTGATGGTCAGGTCGTCTATCAAGGACCTCGTGAAAATGTGCTTGAGTTTTTTGAATCTGTGGGTTTCAAATGTCCTGAGAGAAAGGGTGTTGCAGATTTCCTGCAAGAAGTAGGTTTTTGCAAAAAAAAAAAAAGTGTTTGTATTCCAATTAACTTAGATTTCATGAGCATGAACATTGGGTTTTGATTCGGATTCACAGGTAACATCAAGGAAGGATCAACAACAGTACTGGGCGCGCCATGAGGATCCCTACAGATATGTGCCTGTCAGAGAATTTGCTGAATCTTTCCAGTCATTCCATGTTGGTCGAGCTATGGCAAATGAACTCTCCATTCCATTTGATAAGACCAAGAGCCACCCTGCTGCTCTTACAACAACAAAATATGGTGTTAGCAATAAGGAACTCTTAAAAGCTAACATTGACAGAGAACTATTGCTAATGAAGAGGAACTCATTCTTCTATGTCTTCAAGGCTTGTCAAGTAAGTCTGCTGAACATTTATTGAATGGTTTTATGCTATAAACAGAAATTTATTGTTTTCTATTGTTCCTCTACAGCTTACTATCATGGCATTCATTGCAATGACAGTCTTCTTGCGCACAAATATGCACCGGGATGATGTAGGCGATGGGGGTATATATATGGGTGCACTTTTCTTTGGAGTGGTCATGATAATGTTCAATGGGTTTACTGAAACTGCTATGGTTATTTTAAAGATTCCTGTTTTCTTCAAGCAAAGGGACCTCCTTTTCTTCCCTGCATGGTCATATGCAGTTCCATCATGGATTCTTAAGATTCCAATTACATTTATTGAAGTTGCAGTGTGGGTTTTCACAACTTATTATGTCATTGGATTTGATCCAAATGTTGGAAGGTAAGGTTGTGGTATTAATTTCACAATCATTCTACCTCAATGCTTACAATTAATGCATAACAATACTTGATTCGGTAACAGGCTGTTTAAGCAGTACCTGCTGCTACTTGCGGTCAATCAGATGGCATCTGCACTCTTTCGTTTAAATGGGGCGGTGGGTAGAAACATGATAGTTGCAAATACCTTTGGGTCTTTTGCTCTACTAATTTGCCTTCTGCTAGGCGGCTTTATTATTTCACGAAGTAAGTCACTATTACTTTCCTATACCATCTTGCTCTGCAAGTAGAATAGTATGATTGATCTGCAAAACAAAACATTGACGTCTTATTTACCCCTCACAATCTGATACAAAACTCCTTTACAGATGATGTGAAGAAATGGTGGATATGGGGTTATTGGATCTCACCTCTTATGTATGCACAAAATGCAATTTCAGTGAATGAATTATTGGGTCACAGTTGGAGTCATGTAAGAGCATTTCTTTTATGGAATTGAGCACCTGCAAATTTTATATCATAATAAAATTTAAGAGTTTTGATAATTTCCCTTCACAGATTGTGGACCAAACTGAGTCTCTAGGAGTACGTGTTTTGAGGGCACGGGGAATTTTCCCTGAAGCAAAATGGTATTGGATCGGTTTGGGGGCCTTGGTTGGTTACGTATTTCTGTTCAATGCTCTTTTCACAATGGCTCTTACATATCTCAAACGTGAGTGCACTTTTTTTAAACATTTTTGACTTATTAGGAAATGCATCATCTAGATGTTTATGACTTCATGTTGTAAATTGGATTGCTATTCAGCTCATATCTCTCCTTGCAGCATTTGGCAAATCTCATCCACCTATATCTGAGGAGACTTTAAAGGAAAAGCATACCAATCTAACTGGTGAAGTGTTGGACCAATCATCTAGAGGGGAGAAATCTAGTCAACCCTCTTCTTCCAAGGGTATATTATATTTATGAAATATAAACTTATTTGTCATTTTGACAATTTTATTGACTGGAAACTTGATTTACAGCTGATGGAATTATGAGGAAAGATAGCACAAATGCATCTAGTGATATAAATAAGAAGGGCATGATCCTCCCCTTCACTCCGCTTTCCATTACCTTTGACAACATACAGTACTCTGTGGACATGCCGCAGGTAATAATATCCTCATGTACGAAACATATACCTTATTTAGCACATGTTGCACTTGTATGTTACCATTGTGCCTTGTACAGGAAATGAAAAGTCAAGGTGTGGAAGAAAATCGTTTGATGCTCCTCAAGGGTATAAGTGGATGTTTTAAGCCAGGAGTACTTACAGCACTAATGGGCGTCAGTGGTGCTGGAAAGACAACATTGATGGATGTGTTGGCTGGGAGAAAAACTGGTGGCTACATAGAAGGAAACATCACCATCTCTGGTTACCCCAAGAAACAGGAAACTTTTGCTCGTGTATCTGGATATTGTGAACAAAATGACATACACTCTCCGCAAGTGACCGTATATGAATCTCTTGTTTATTCTGCATGGCTTCGATTATCTGCCGATGTTGATTCTGCAACAAGGAAGGTTTGTCAGATAAAAGGATGGTCTCAAGCTTACATTACGTAAGTTGATTCACCTAAAGATTGACCTTAAGCTATTTCTTGCAGATGTTTGTTGAAGAGGTCATGGAGCTTGTAGAGTTGACATCATTAAGGGATGCACTTGTTGGTTTGCCAGGAGTAAATGGGTTATCAACTGAGCAGCGAAAGAGACTGACTATTGCTGTGGAACTTGTTGCCAACCCATCTATCATATTCATGGATGAACCAACATCTGGGCTTGATGCAAGGGCCGCGGCTATTGTAATGCGAACTGTGAGGAACACTGTAGACACTGGACGGACTGTGGTGTGCACTATTCACCAGCCTAGTATTGACATATTTGAAGCTTTTGATGAGGTGAGAAAAAAATTAAGTCAGTTTGTATGATTATGGTATGCAATATTGGCAAATCATTATGACATTTGTTTATCTGTTTTGTGCTAGCTCTTCCTTATGAAACGAGGTGGAGAAGAGATTTATGTAGGCCCGCTTGGTCATCATTCTTGTCATTTGATCAACTACTTTGAGGTGAGACAACAAAGGAATTGAAGAATTTTATGTCCTTGTATGATTCTGTTGAGCTATATGATTGATTATGGTTATTTAACTATTTGTCTTAGGGAATCGATGGTGTCAGTAAGATAAAAGATGGATACAACCCAGCAACATGGATGTTGGAAGTGACCGCACAGGCACAAGAAGATCAACTGGGGGTTGATTTTAGTCAGATCTACAAGAATTCAGAACTTTATCAGTGAGTATCATCCTTGCTCTTAGTCTTCAAGTGTCGTATATCAATCAGTACATCTCATAAAAGAGCATTTGGTATTTCAGGAGAAACCAAAATTCGATAAAGGAACTAAGCACGCCACCTCCTGGCTCAAGTGATCTTTACTTCCCAACCCAGTATTCTCAATCTTTTCTCGTGCAATGCATGGCATGCCTATGGAAACAACACTTATCATACTGGCGGAACCCTCCATACACTGCTGTGAGGTTCTACTTCACCATAATGATAGCCTTGTTGTTTGGAACTGTGTTTTGGGACCTTGGTACCAAAAGGTAAATATGCATCCTGAAATTCGTCAAGTGCCATAATTACTGCACTCGTATTGTATGATCTAGATATTTCCAGAGTTATTAAGGAAGCTTCAAATTGCAGATCCACACAGCAAGATTTGTTCAATGCAATGGGTTCTATGTATGCTGCTGTTCTGTTTCTCGGGGTCCAGAACGCTTCCTCAGTTCAACCAGTTGTTGCTATTGAAAGAACCGTCTTTTACAGAGAGCGAGCAGCTGGAATGTATTCAGCCTTGCCTTATGCATTTGGACAAGTAACGGATCCCAAATGAACTTCACTAAATTCTTGGCTAACTCAATAATGTTCTAAAGCACATCACAGTTCCCTAATTATTGTGGCGTTCCATTTTGCAGGTTGTAATTGAACTTCCATATGTCTTGGTCCAATCATTAGTATATGGTGTCATAGTCTATGCCATGATTGGGTTTGAATGGACCGCTGTTAAGTTCTTCTGGTACATGTTCTTCATGTATTTCACGCTTCTCTACTTCACATTCTATGGAATGATGGCGGTGGGTTTGACTCCCAACTACAATATCGCGGCAATAGTCTCATCTGCATTCTATGGAATATGGAACCTTTTCTCTGGATTCATTATTCCCCCGACCTGTAAGTGAAAATGTCATTTGCTTGATCATATCTCCCCTCAATTGAAGAATATCCAAGTAATTATTGTTAACTTTTTTCTACTACAGAGGATCCCAGTGTGGTGGAGATGGTACTACTGGGCATGTCCTGTGGCTTGGACCTTGTATGGATTGGTTGCTTCACAGTTCGGAGATATAGATGATCAATTCGAAAATGAAGATACTACGGTGTCTGAATTCATTAAGAGTTACTTTGGATTCAGACATAACTTCTTGGGCGTGGTAGCGGCTGTGGTGATCATCTTTCCCGTGCTTTTTGCCTTCCTTTTTGCATTCTCGATAAAGACTATCAACTTCCAGAGAAGGTGAAGGTTGTTTTGCTAAGGATCGCAGATTCCAGGATGATAAAATAAAGACAGACAGACCTGCAATGCAGACAATGCTTCTTCTTGCTCGTGCAAACCAATGGCTGCACATTCGCGTTATAATATTTGTTAATATAGATTATATATGGTCCTTTTTGCGTTTATGTTTGAGTTCGGTATGTTGTATATTAATCTCAATTCCTTTTTTTTTTTTATCCTTGTCACCTTAAATATTTAATATGAGATATTACTACTTGTGTTGACAATTAATCCATCAAAAATTATATTAGCAGATCGATTGATTGAAAATTTTCAACATAATAAAAAATGTAGCAATTCATTTTGGTTTCACCAGTTTTTACGAGAGAGTAATTTTGTAAAAAAATAAGCTGTTTTGTTCCCCATGGGACCCAACTTTTCTTGTCCAACTTTATTAATTATCGAATGAAACAGTAGTTTGATCATCCCCTAAAGTTGTCTTTGCATGCCTGATTGATTCTAGCTCTTAAACGGGCCGGCCCAAGTACACAACGTCGCACTTTGATTGACGCCAGACAGCAAAATGCACAGCGGCTTTCGAAAACACTGTATTCGAATACACTCGTGTCGAAGAGGCCAAGCAAGAATGTTATGTTGCCAATATCATTCATTCTGCAACGAGGGAAAGAACCCCGGTCCTGTTTTAAAGATGTCTGGCAATCGTAAAGCTCTTGGAAACCATCGCAATATCGCATCACGTCTGGGGTCATGGAATTATTGCGAGCCACTCTTTGACTCACGTGTTCGTAATTCCT
>NW_027432571.1:0-11352 GCF_044706935.1 Curcuma longa
TGAAGAATCATATGGAGTAAATTGGGTTTTAAGATAGTTAATCATGAAGAACTATTTCATTTTAACTAAAGCATTGACATAAATACACTTGACAGAACATATAAATAATCTGCTCATCTTTTCAGTGTTTTGAAAAGGCAAAGTCAGGAAAGATCATGTCCTACAAAGCACGAAGAGAATATGTACTTTTTCTAAGTAGTTTTTCACTCAATTCTGGTCTTTTGCCAAATAATTCAATCATGAACTGCCTTTAGAGGCATGTGGATAATAGTATTCTCCTAAAGAAAATGTAAGCTTATTTAGGTTAATACACAAAGAAATGGTGGTGCAAATTCACCTAGTCAGTTGGACGATTGCTATAGTAATATCAATTACAACTTTTTAAGTAGGTGACACTTGCTTCTATCATCTATGATTTCAAGAAACATGTGATGGGAGTTGGTTATCAAGATATTCCATTCAATAGGTCAGTTAAGGATATATAGAACTTGAGATGCTCCTGAATTATTGGAAAAATGGTTTTTCAGCATGATCAAGTGTTATTTTCACAAACTAATTGTCAACGGCAATTCCATCAGCTAATTAGTTTTTTGTTGAGCAAAAGAACTTAAAATTTGAATTTGTTACAATGTGTACCAAAATCAGCTCTCTCATCAACATGCACAAGATTGTTTATATTGAAAGTGATGTCACCAATCAGTTAAAACTTGATAAGTAATAGTTAAATCATATGATTCATTAAGTTGCAATTTTTCTAGGTAAGGTTAAGAAAAAAAAGTTTAAAGCGCACCTATTATTGGCAACTTTCAGTATTTCAAGTTTATTCAATGATCCCAATTCATCTGGTAAACTTGTGATCTTGTTGTTTGAAAGATGGAGTTGGCAGAGAGAAGTTAACGTACCCACTTGAGATGGCAAAGTAGTTAAACTGCCAAAATATTTAACAATAATATCAGTTATGTTAATTAACAGAAAAGTAAGCAAACTAACTTAGAATCATGAATCTCAAATGTTATATACAGGACAAATTATTGTTGAAAATAACCTACAAACAAAATTGTTGGTAGTCAACATAGTATATATTATACATAGTGAAATAAATAAAAGATCCATTCAAGATTATTAAGCAAGTGAAAAATGAAGCAACAAAGACAAAGGAAAGAAACATCTGCAACCATTCAGGAATTCATAAGCCACATCATCGTTGAGACAGCCAATCAAATAAATAAAAATCATTACTCAAGCATTTTATGCACACCAAATGACTATCAAGCATTCTAAAAACAGAATGATATCGATAATTTGCCATAATAAATGGATGCACCACGTGTGAGAAATTACCATTGAACAGTTTAAACATGTCATACCTAATCTTTTTACTGAATCAATTAGTCTTCAGGGGAAATGGAAGGAAACGAAGGAGAAAATTAAAGACAATTCAGTGGTTGCTGATCCAATTACTCAGCCAAGAATTCCAAGCAAAATTTTGAAGGTTATCTCTAGCCAATATATCTAAAAGAATTTGCGATTTGGATATTACATATGAGATATAACCTTGCATAGAAACTTCAATGGAAGAATAAGATCCATGTACCAATCTCAAGTAGTTGAGAATAATAATGCTTTTATTGTTGTTGTTGTCAAAAGATTGTGAACAGCTATTTGCGCCAAGAATTTACTAAAGCAAGTAAAGAAAAGGCCTAAGGTCAATTGTGATTTTCCAATTAAGGTAAAGCACTTTCAAAAGAAAGTCAATGTAAAAGTGTCACCAGGAATAGGGCTTATGCATATCCAAGTAGCTGGTAGGACAAATAGTGTACAACCACAATGTTACACACTTCATGTTTGTAAATTGCAAATAAACTAAAATTGAGCATGTTCATCTCTTTCAGTGCTTTTAAGCTTCATTCATATAGAATAGTAGAAAAGGCAGCCCGGTGCACGAACCTCCCCCCAATGCAGCCTTACTCTGCATTGCAAGAGGATGTTTTTGCGACTCGAATCCGTGACCTCCAAGTCACATGACAACAACTTTACCATTGTGTTAAAGCTCCCCTTCTCATATAGAATGGTATAATTAGAAAAAATATGTGTTGTACTTGTACCCAATATCTTAGGCAATTTATCTAGTGCAAGACAAAAGAATCTAGTAACTCCATTTCATTTCCATAGATAATTGTGGAAGCTTTCCCATCGGCTAATTTTATGCTTTAATTTCCAACGCACTTATTCCCCATCCAATAAGAGTATCATGAAGCCCTAATGCATAATTCTGAATATTAATGATATCATTCATGCTCCAAAAACATTTCACTCTTCTTAGGTAAGGTTCTCCAAAATAATAAGCTGCGACTCAATTTTCATCTTCCAAGAACTCAAAGAATAAGCATAGCATCTCACCACTCTCATTCATGGAAAGAAGCATACAAAAGGCAAAGAAGACCCTTCACTTGTTCGGGGGACTTCCAAGTTGTAGCTTGCTTCACCCATCATCTACAAGGTTAAACAAAATGTTAACATGGAAATGGAACTCCTAAATTCTAGGTTCATGTTGTTCACTTCACAACAGCAAATATTGCAGTAATTGGGTATTTCCATCCAAAATGTTCCTGTAAGATTACCCCACTCCGTAATTTGTTCCATACGAATTTGGCCTCAAATTAAAAACAGATGGTGCTAGCAAGGGTAACCCATCAAAAAACTAAGTTACTAGCACTGGAACACAAGTTGGTTCACTAGTTTGATAACATGTACCATGTCTGATTACAATAGTGTCTCAATCTAATCATACATCGCATGAAATGAAGATATGATTGTTCACCTCTTTTTTCTGGCTGTAACTATTTAAACTTTTAATATTGCTGCCTATTAAACTTAATGAGGACATCTGGATTAGATATTGGGATGTTCAAGAAGATTTGATGTCAAAAAACAGATACACGCAGATAGAAACTGACCAAATAAGAGAAATAACAATTGAGAGGTAGTTGGGAGCCTTCACCTTGCCCATTAATCCATGTTTTTTGCAATGGAATTTCTTAGCAGGAAGTCAACACACTAATTTCTAGATTCATTTAATTATGAGATCAGCTATGCATACTTGTGAGTCTTCTAGTCCTCTTAAAGATCATTTTCCAGCTTTTATTTCACTGTCATTTTGCAACTACCTATGGGATATTTGGACCAAAAATTAGAACACTAATCAACTTAATGAAGACCCAAATTATATAATACCCTTTACTCTAGCTTCATTAGTAAAGGAACAAACTCCTTCGCAACAACTTCTTGTGGTGTGAACCTTGTGATAACCATATCCAATGTTTCCTCATCTATGTTTCTAAGGAAAATTTTGGTCTAGAAATGCTAAACACAAAAAATTGCAATAGAAATAATCATTGTCATTAGAAATATAGAGTGAACAACCTAATAAACACTATCTCAGTACAAAGTGTATTAATTAACTATTTCTACAAACTTCATTAATCTGGCAAGAGGACATATTAGATTCATATGAAAAAGAAAAAAATTATTAAGCAGCCTTCACACAAAATGCTGCATAAATCTGATTACAACATTATCCTTTGAATAGCAATAATACATCAAAGAATCCATCTGCTACATACCAGTTTTGGTTAATTGATAAAATAGTCAAAGACTTCAGAGATGATAGACCCTCCCAACTTATGCTGTCATCAGTTATATTATTTGCATTCAGCAACAACTTCTAAAGACATTGAAAGAAATTCCAAAATCAAAACTTGTTGTATCTGGAAGATACTATTTACTATAAGTGGCCTTTGAAATTCTAAAACATGGTCGTACAGCTAGTGAGGATAAAATACTTCAATCAACAGCCAAAAAATTGGTTAAAGGAGAATTACATTCAGTGACTGCAATAATCCAACTTTAGTTGGTACTTCATGAATAAAGTTGTTGCTGATGTCCAATACTCTTACAGAAGATTCACAAGACCATACTTCTTCAGGCACTGCCTATCAATACATGAGAATATCATTCATAAGTAGAAGGAAGAAAAGCAGACTAGACAGTATATATGTTAATGAATTTCTCAAGTAGAATGTTCGTTAACAATTGAATCCCATTAGACTAATTCAGATCAAATATAATCAAAATAGTCAGGTCTTATTTTAATTTGAAGTAATGCATGGAAAGCAGAAGTGATTAACTCGATCAAAAGTATTTTCAACTTTCAACGCTAAGGAATGTTTAGAAAAATAAATAATAATAATAACTGATGCAAAAAAAATTAACACAAAAGCAACATCAGAACCAGTTGTCAGATGAAACCCCTCTACCACACAATGTGCAAGACCAGGTGATTCATTAGTATACATGCAAATATAAGTATCATATCAGAGTGATTTATAAAAATGGTCAAAATAAAACATTTGAAATTGATAGATTGACAGTTTAGCAACAAAGACAAAACTAGACAAAGGACAAGCTAAAAGTTAAGAAGAAAAGGTTCTATTTTTTAAGCTTCAAAAATTCTATAAAAAATTGTAAAATATGGGCATCTATTCCACCAAAAACAAGTAAAAATATCTTGCCTCCGATAGAAAAAACTTATACTGACATTAAGTGGTCATTTAAGACAACAGACGCTCATTTGCTGATTCACTCCCATTGGTACCTCTAAATGGCACTCCGATAAGGCTACAACACCAGTCAACTTCCATTTTTCAGGCCGACTTTTCTCAATAAATGTCTTTGTGTGACTAACTTGAGCTTTCTTAGCATCGAGAATCCTCCTTGAGTTAGCTGTTTGAGATGTAGAGTCTTTAGTTATGGGGCCATCCTGTTCGCAAGAAATTCTCAATAATTATTATACTAGTTAAAAGAAACTTAACAGTAAAGGATAGTGTCATACAAAGTGGATAGTGAACAAAGAAACAACCTGCAATTTTCTCCCAATTGTCTGAGAGATCAACTTTGCTACAATATTATCAGCACTTGGGTATATTTGCAATTGAACAGTGTCTTAAAGTACTATAAATTATAGCATCTTAAAAACATATGTTACAGGATTTCACGCACTGTCAATCAGCAGGCATGACAATAGACAACTATATCTTATTGCAAGGTAAAGCAAACCAACAATAAACATAATCACAAAAGACAGGAAACTACCCCTTGATGAAGACCTTGAGACGCTATCAGCATGAGCTTCGAACCGTTGGTTACTGGAACTGACTTCAAGCTCACTTTATCTGTAAGAACTCTCCCTGCCATAAATAAAGTTCAGCAATCTCACGTTTCGATATCCACAACAATATAAATAGCAATGCTGCAAAACTTGTAGTTTATTTAAACTCTAATCTCAATCGCATGTGCAGGTAATAGGAGCGCTCGGTTAACTAGCTTTTCGCTGCCTAAATCAGCTAATCAAAAAACATAAAAGTCCAGAATCAGTCCAATACATCATTACAATCACCAGCTCACCAATTTACAAATATTTACACATTACAGACATCAAGTTGAATTAGCTAGAGAGAGAGATCATCCCTGGAACCGCATTATAGATCCTTGGATAAACAAACAGTTTGAAATTACGCAAGTTCAAAGCAATATCGCCTACGGAGTTGGCCTCTAATTGGATGGAAAAGAGAGGAAGGAGGGACGCACCTTTGAAAATGAGGGTTTGACCACGAGGGAGGACGTTGGTGAGTGGCTGGAGAAGGGATTTCAGTTCATCAACGGTAGCGTCCTCCGGCAGGGAGACGGTAAGCGTCCGCCCGGTGAACTTGACGTGGACGGTCATGGTCGAGGAACCGCCGTCGACATCCTTCGACGCCTCCATGCTCGATTGCCCTATCTCTCTCAGGTCAGAAAATTTAGGATCTTTTTTGTTTTTATTTTTTTATTTTTTAGAAATTATTATTTACTTGATATTTTTCAATTTTATTCTTTGGAATTAGGAAAATAAAAAGTCATTTTTTAAGAAAATAATAAAATATATAAAAACTACATCTAGTAAATAGAAAATATGAAAACGTGACTACAGTAACATCGCACGTCCTTGATCGCACAACTTCAAATTTTTTCTCGATGCCGCAACCTCATCACACAACTCCTTTTCTCCTCCGACGTCGCAACTTCATCGTACAATTCCTTTTCTCTTCGACACCACAATCTCTCCTACACATGATCCTTTTTGGTTTTCCCTTCCTTGCGCAAGTAAGCCAACGCCGCATCTCTTCTCGTAGATCTTTTCCTCCACATGCGACGCCACAACCCTCTCCTTTCTCCTCAGGTCTATCGACGAGACTCATCCCTTCTCCTCACGACTTAGTCGGCTTCAAGATTCCATCACATTCTCCTCTTTAGGTTCCAAATGTATTTTTTAATTTTTTTATAAAATAAAAAATAGTATATCATACCAAATATTTTTTTTATTTTCTAAAAATTAGATGAGAAAATAGATAAATAAAAATTATTTTTCAAACAAAACGCCCCCTTAACTTCTCTAATTTATTTGCAATTTCATGATTTTATAGAATTAAACATTAAAGGCGCTTTAATATTGGCTTTTATTTGCAATTAATTTTTGTATTTTCTATTTTACAAGAAAACAAAAGTAAATATTTATTATTGTCTTTGGACACTAATCATATTTTTTACGACAATTTACTAAAACGCCAATCAGATTTTCATAGGTATTTAATTTTCATATTTATCAAAATACATAATACATAGTTGTTTCTTGTTAGAATCCTTCTTTTAACTTAATTATTTACAGACAGTTGACTAGTATATGGACAATATGAATGGGTTTCTAGATTTATTATATTGAATTGTGGAATCGACCATGCCACTTGAATGATAGTTTCTTCGAGCCATTATAAATCTGGATCATCTATTAATTGACCACAACGAAATTTCAAAAATTTAATATCTCAATCGATGTGTGAGAGTATGATTATACTCACATGAGACGGAGACTGTAATGAGCTTAGTTTTAAATGTTCATGAGATGTCTAAAGTTATAAAGGAGAAAAATACTTCAAACCGAGATCATTATACTTCTGGGAGTCTTCTAAGTATAATCATACCTTCATATATAAGTTTGATAGCCTAGATAGATAATTTTGAGTTTATGAAATTGTCACAATATTGAGATATTTTGTCACAAACTCGTTAATTAGAGGACTTAGGTCTGTCAACACTACAATAAAAACAGTCATAGACATCGATTTTCCATCGGTGTCTATGAGAAAATCGACCGCTGTCTATGAAGGCGCTGTAAAAGGTCTGACATTTTAGACATCGGTTTGTAACCGGTGTAGTATCAATTAACAACATCGGTTTTCGAATCGGTTATTTACCGATGTAGTATAACTCAACGACATCGGTTCTGCAACGGTGTAAAACCGATGTAATATCTATTTAACACCAATTTTAACAGCGGTTTTCGACCGATGTAATATCACTTAACGACAACGCTTCCAAACCGATGTCATTGATGCTAAAACTGTTGTAATAAAACTTAATGACAACGCTTCCAAACCGATGTCATTGATGCTAAAACTGTTGTAATAACATTTAACGACAACGCTTCCAAACCGATGTCATTGAATCTAAAACTGTTGTAATAACACTTATTTTTTTAATGTTGTTTGTAAATTATGATCGAGCAAGAGTGACATCAATCTAAATCCCAATAGTACTTAAAATTATCATAATATTATAAATTCACCCAACAAATCACAAATAGAAAAGCACCGATGTATTTAATCACCTCATTATTTACAAATAACCAAAAGTAACTAACACAAATATTCTTCTTGCAACATATTACATATTTCATGAAAAAAGCTAATAGAGATACACATCAAGTCAATATCCACAAATTACATTACATGAAAATGTATGCATTCTCCATGCAAGGAAAGTCATCCATTGCTCTTGAGAAGAGTGAGGATATACCCATGAGTTGCAAACGACCTGTGGCACCTACATAGGAAAGCAACCATTTTTCAACAAAAATGATAAGACATGAACAGAGGAAGAATCAAAACTTAACACTAAAGTATACAGAAAATACAAGTTAGATTTCATGATTATGACTCACATGGAAGAATACAAAGGTATAAAATGTTAGATTCCACGATAAGAACACAAGAACATCTTATCCCAATTGAGATGACCGACCGTGTATTGGGTCCGAGAGCCAACAGTTCTTGTTCCTAGGACCCTGCAAGTGCACACATGAATGAGTTATAAAACAATCTTATTTTTTTACAAAAATTTATAGTTAATATCACACAATTTCAGTCGATTTTCTTTTATTTAATCGTAAAAAATCCTGTAACAAGTGATTCATGAGAACACCGGAAATGAAAGGATTACCATAGGAAGGCCTATTATCTTTAAATCCTCGTCTGTCATGTGTTTAAGAGCTGCCATATCGACCTGTATAAGCAGTGTTTAAGAAAAAATCTGCGCGAGTTAACGAAATATCGTTTATTCCTGAGGAACAAAAGTTAGATATTTAGGATGCCTACCTCTTCTACCTTGAATGTTATTGAATATTTCTCTAGATCTAACAACTGCAAGAACCTGTCAACTGAAAGTTCCATCTGCAAAGAGAAACATGAAAGCTATCTTAATATTAATTGGAGAATAAGATGAAGAATCAGATTCAAAAATTCATCATGAACAGCACGCAAGTGCACGCCTAGTGACAGGTAATTGCTCGATAAGAACACACAGGTTGTTTTCTTTAGGCAAACTTAGGAAAGGTGCAAAAGTTCCATGAAGATTGGGAATGAAAGAGTGGTATGCAAGTAAGCTGTGAAGCTCATGCCAAAGGTCTTCAGCATGCAGTTTGTCTGTATTTAAATGGATACAAAGTCAATGTAAGTGTGATAACAAACCAATAAAAGAACTATTATCTAATCATAAATTTAGGCCTTCAATATAGTATACATGAAACTGCAGGTTTGTTATCCTTTAAGGAATCATTTCTCAATGTCCATTCGCTCCGGCATTGCTTGCATGAAAAACCACAAATATCAGCAGAAGAATGGAAAAGCTGAAGTTTTAGTTTGCAATTTTGCATAAAAGATAAGTAGGCTTCACTATCACTTGCTAACACTATCAAAGGGTTCTTAGAACTCCTGACCATGTCAATAGTTTAAAAATTTTAGACACTATGGGATCATTATTGAGTTTTAATCAAAATTTATTGATGACTTTAAGCACCTCAAAAATACTTCACGCCAAGATAATTGCACTTCTACAAATCTCTTGAGTGTAATTATGTCGAACTATGAGTTTTTGAAATTGACACAACTTTAAAATATTTTATCACAAACTCATTAAAGAATCTAAGTTTGTTATACTCATTTATCAACACTATCAAAAGTTCCTAAGATTCCTCTAATTTAGATCATATCAAGATTTTGAAATTTCGAATACTTTAAGAGATCAATGAGTTTTAACTCAAACTTGCTAATGACTTTAAGCGTCTTAGAAACACTTCAAACCAAAATTATTACACTTTTGAAAGTCTTATGAGTGTAACTGTGGCTTCAGACAAAATTTTATAACTTAGATATGGTTTTTGAAATTGATATAACTTTGAGATATTTTATCACAAACTCTTTAAAGGACTTAAGCCTATCATACTTATCTCAACACCATTAAAAGATTTCTAAGACTCATTATGGTTCAGTCCATGTAAAAATTTTAAAATTTAAATATTATAATTAATGACCTTAAACATCTCAAAAATATTTTAAGTCAAATTCATTGTACTTTTTGTATCCTTTTAAAGTATAACCATATCTCAAATATGAATTTCACAATTTAAATAGAGGGGTGTAGATTTATGAAATTTATACAACTTTAAGATATTTTATCATGAAATATTTTGAAGAACTTAAATTGTCATATTTACTCACCTATCATTAAAAGGTTATTAAACTGATTTCTTTTGCAATAGTTAAGCCATATCAAGATTTTAAAATTCTGGAACGATAAAGTTATTAATAAATTTTATATCAAAATTTCAAAGTTATGGAACAGTAAAGACGACTTTAGATGCCTTAGAAATATTTCATATCAAGCATATTAGACTCTTTGCCTCATCTAGTGTAATTAAAGCCATCAATTTAATTAGGACTCGTCGGGGTGGTCCGTCCAATTAAACAATTTAAGAGGATTGGATTGAAATTTTATCAATTTATTTTAAGATGGATTCAGATGAACTGATCTAGTTAGGCCAGTGACCCATATGCTTATCCGACTGAACCTGACTTGGGTTGGTATGCGATTGAGAAAATTTATTTTTTTAAAAAAATTAAAATTAAAATACAAAACTTTATGAAGTAGTGCACTGAACTGTCTAAACTGTAATCTAAACTTAAAAATTTTAATTCAATCCATTTAAATTGTAATCTAAATTTAAAATTTGTAATATTTTTATTTTTATTTTTGTTTAGTTTTTGATATATCTATGGATTGATCCATCTAGCTCACAACTCGTTTTGAGTTGAGTTGGATATTTTTTAACCTATCAAATTGGTGAGTCAACCCATCCCGTCTCACCCTATTCCGTCCCATCCTATCATATGATGAGTTTCTTCTTCTTCTGTAAAAAGGTGGATCCACCACTTTAGCGGCCCCACATGGTCGGCCCCACGACCATCTGTGAGGAGGTAAATCGAGAAAGTGCAGTTGGTTACGACGCAGGAGGATATTACCTGGCTTCGTCAGGATTCGAACCCTTGCCCTCTTCTGCAAGTCTGCTGCGTCGTAACCAACTCACCTATGCCCCGGGGGCCATATGATGAGTTTCTGATGAACATATGAGTTTCTGATGAATTGAAGAGTTGATCGTCTTATGATTGATCTGTTTAATCGCTCAAAGTGTAATTTTACCATCGCATACGGATTGAGATATTAAAATTATAATATTAAATTTATAACAGTCCAATCTAAGTTTGTGATAAATCAGCAGTAACTGGTGCTACCACCTGTATCAATAAATCAACACAATAAAATAAATTCAGAAATCGTTAATAGTCATGATGGTGAATGAACGACAAAGAAAGGACGAGAAATAGCTATATGTTTTGATATATAAATGTTTTGATATATAAAAAATAGGTAGTCATACTTAAAGCGGTTCAATAAATTAATTGCCGTTGAGAAAATAAAAGGAGCGTGTGATCTTTATTATTATATATAGATGCTCATTGATTTTATTGATCACTAGCACTAAGCACGCGAAGGGAGTTGATTCACTTTCGATGCATAGCTGAGTTGGTTACTGTTACGAATACAATGGAATCAATCAATAGAATCAATGTAATACAATAGGTATAG
>NW_027432572.1:0-49620 GCF_044706935.1 Curcuma longa
CAATCAGATAATACTGTGGAAGCTAGTAAATGATAATATCTTGATCTCTATATTTGAGACTGACAATGAAATCTAGATTTACTAGTATATGTTGGAGTCCACTACTGCTGCTGGCAGGAGACCTAGCTTTCTAGTTGCACAAGTTAATTAATTCAGATGATATATTAACTCTACTTTGGATTCAATTGATAATATCCCTACTTTCTACAAATGTTAAATGCCAAAATATAGTAAATGTTTGAGATGACAAGGAAAGTGAAGCTATAAAGATATTGAAAACAAAAACATTAAAAAGGGTAAAGCAAACTAAGTCATACATAATATTTTCAATAAGCTAAATGTACTAGCATTTGTAATTGAGTGTGATGGACTAGTGTGGAATGCATCAAAGAAAAAATAAGACAAGACAACCACAAATGTATTTTTCAAGATGAATAAAACATAATCATCCTAACGAATCATATTTCTTTCATACAGTCTAAACAACTAGAAGAAAAATGGTGGAGCTGAGGAAGAGCAGCGGCTGGAGGCGGCAGCGACGGGTCTGAGGAAGGTTGATGAGGGAGATTGCCAAATGGCAAGGCAAATATGGGACTCATGAATCAGATATTGGGTTGCGAGTTCTACGGTATTGACGTGGTTGGAAGTTTGGGTGACTTCTTGAGAACTATGGAATTGGAACAACAGAAGAACTTTCGAGCCAAACTTTCAAATGTCGATTAGACCAGTACAGATGATGGACACACTGAGAGTTAACGTGAACATGAATTCTTCCTGTCCGCAGATGCATCGATGATGCCTCCCTGTGACAGAGCTGCTGAATAGCAGGCACAAAGAAGGTAACATGATCTGTATATGCATAGAGAAAACGGTGGTGTTGGATGCACAACTAAGGACATTAAGTCTGGGTATAGAAAACAACTTATATGAAAGGAATATGGTAGTTAGAAGCCTCAATGGACAGTGCAGAAACCTGGAATTGCATATCATAAGTTGCATTCAGTCCAAAGAAAATGCCACTAAATTTGTGCGACACAATATCAAGAGCATATCATAAAAGCTATTGAAAGAGCTAGGACAAAACAGTGTCTGGTTGCTCAAGATCATGAAAAGATGCCTTGTCATAATAAGAGTTTTAGCTCAGCTATTAACAGGCAGCTTTGGAACCAAAATATTGTCGATCTAGATTGTTACAAGAATGATTAGTATGGAGTTCATCAAAAGAGCAGAGCTAACAGTTGACAGCAGAGAAAGAATATGCATGGGGAGGATAAATGCCTTAGACTGCATGGATAGGGCTGCCACTACTTTGGTTCAGATCAGGCAGAGCAACAGAAGATTTAGTGTGAAAGGCAGACTGCGTTGAAGTAGAAGATCCTACTAATTTGAGGGAAAGAGCAGAAGGGTCTGGAAGGCAGACTAGGCCATCATCAATGCTGAGCTTGGACATGCCGACGACCTCCTCAACGTTTAGTGCTTCCTTTGGGACAACTGGAATTGGTTTTACGATCTCATGAGAATCCCTCATCTCTTCCTCTTTTGGAAGAGCAGTCAAGTTTGGAGTCCAAAATGATAATTGCATCGGAACGAAAGCAGTGTAGATTGCAGGTATCATTGTTATGGAGTTTTGATCAGGACGGATGCTTTCTGATAGTTCTGGGGCATAATTGATTGCTGAAGCTTCCAAAAGATTAGTTCCTTGTTTGCTGACATGCAGTGTTGCCGGGTGATTTGTGCTATTTGGTTCATTAGGAGGTGAATAGGGCCTCAGGCATTCCTCATGGACTGGGATTTGCCCAATTGGCTGCAAAATAGAAAAGAAGAGATAAAGATCAAGCTAGAAAATCTAAAACAACCTAGAATCTAAGAAAAACTAAAATGCAAGTGCAGTTTAAGGAAGCATAGAATTTTTCAGGACCATGTCAAATAGGCTCGAGCGTCTCTTTCTTCTTGATGCATTACTCTGTCGAATGAAATACTTCTGGGCATGGCTTGCAACTTGTGTTGGGGTCCTGGAAACAACAAAGTTACGAGCAATTCCACGCCAATCGCCTTTTCCTAGTTTTTGAAGACCCATAAGGAACATTAGATGCTCTTCTTCAGTCCATGGCACACCTGCGGTACAGCAGAGGAGTAATATTTTGGTTATAGTTAGCAATTTTGTTTAAAGACAACAAAACTGCAACTAGTGCAATTAAGAATGGTGTGTTTTATTATTGTATTTGAACAAATAGTGCTGGCTTTGCCTGGCACTCAAGTCACAGCATCATCTCAAAACCGCGAATAGCTATCCATAAGAATAACATCCCAACATCTTTGGACATAAAATAAGTGGCAATACAAAGTGATACTCTCAACCTCAAGATGATTGAATCGCATGTTGCTTTCAACCATGAAAATTTATAGGGATCAGGATGATGCTCAAGTGTCATCCAGAACCTAGCAACGGCAGTTTGTAAAATTACACTAAGATACTTGCATCCAATTATGACTTTAATGATTGTTATTGCTTATGCAAAACGTTGATCTTGCATCAAGCATCATAGTCATCCTGTGTAGAGTTATGGCAATCATGACATCCTCGGTCTGAATAGCTATGTGGTCAATAAACTCACCCCTCTTCCTTGATTCAACAATACATCTGCTGGGAATAGGTTCCTAGAAGGGCAGTATGAAAAAAATCCTAATCCGCTACAGGGACAGCATCTAGATGTGTGGCTGCACATCTATGCTTGTATCTATCTTTTACAAGGACAACAACAACAACCTTTATCCCACTAAGTGGGATCAGCATGGAGCACAGGTCAGTTTTCTAACAGAGAGTTTATTTACATGGACCGATCAAATGAGCCTCTTGATTTACATAAGCTTATTCTCGAGAGGAATTGCAGACATCTAGTCATTTGTTCTTCAATTCTGTTGCCAAATTACGTAAAAACAAAAAATAAAACAATAAATGATGGTAGGCAGACACGATTAACACCTGCACTCTGCACCCTGCATATGAGGTTGTCAGTGTGGCAACCAGGTGAGAACGAGTCCCATCGACATCGACTAGCCTTTGGGAGAAAATTGATGGTTTTTCGAAGATGACGGAATAGTTGGAGATCACAAGCAGAGACGGGACTGACATTCCAAAAAAAAAAGGGAAGAGGATTTCTCGATGAGCAACGAAGCAGAAAAGGTAAAATAAAAATTAGGGTAAAAGCTCGGACCTTTTTTTCGCCAAATCGAAGCGCTGGTGGCAGGGGCGTCATCGGATGCATAGCCCGCAACGGCGTCGGCGGGGTGTTCTCCTGCTGGATCGGCCGAGGGAGAAGCGCATGCGTTGGAAAGGACGACCGCGGAGGAAAGGCATCCCATGCTAGCGCTCTTCTTCATCGCCCCCACCCCCTCCGCGAGGCGAACCCCGAAGATCCGCACACCGCCAGCGGCGCCGCGGGACGGACACGTGCGCGAGTTGTGCCCGTTGTTGCTGCAGTGCGAGCACCGCCTTGCCATCTCCGCCGCTCGCCGGCGTAGGGGGGTCACGCGTGGCCGATGCCGCTTCGCCGGAGCACTCCCTTCTCACCTGCGGCGGGGCGCGATGAGCGAGAGACAACGTAACTGAAAGCCACTACGAGTAAACACTTTTAATACCAAAAAAAGAAACATTTATTTTACCCCCTCAACATTTAGATATTTTCAAAACGTATGCTTTTTTTTCAATTATGGAAATCGTTTGACGGTCGTAAAAATCCGAAGGGAACTTTAGAAAATCTGATATATTTTGGAGTAAAACAAATATTTCTTGAAAAAACACTCCATTTCTCCATAATTACAATAAAAAAACCGTGCATGTAAGTGAGCGGTCGAATTTCCAACGTCCATTTGACGCTTCATCGCCACCGTCCAAACCAGAGCGGGATCGTCGGTGGCGGCGGCGTTGACGTCATCTCACCGCGATGAAATCTAGGTGGATATAATTGGATAGGTTAAATACCGAATTAAGAAAAATGAGTAATTATTTATCTTTTATTTATCCTAGCAAAAATAGCAGTGTGATCTTAAATTCCCATCCATGAGATCCTTGTCCGCCATTGTCGAGGCAGGAGAACAAGAATTGGACGCCACCATCTGATTGGAGATTTTGTCCTGCAAATTTGATGGGAAAAAAAGGAAATACCTCAGAAAAGTGCTTTTAATTTAAAATTATATATCTTCTTGCAAGTATTATAAATGTATAGGGCTCTTCGATTGCGACATGAAATTAGAGTAGAAAAAATATAAAAAATTTTGATATATTATATATATATATATTATTTATATTTAAAATTTTGATATGTCAAAATTTTCAAAATGAGATTATATCATACTAAACTTTTTGAAATCAACATCGATATAAAACTCATTATTTTTTAATATTTCAATATATCAAATAAATTCTCTTATATATCATTCAATGCAGTGTTAATTTTGAAATAAATGTGGTGCTGATTTCAAAATTAACACCTGAGCTTCATAAAATCAACACCACATTATTGGTATTGTATTCTCCTAATTAATTTAATTGAAAATCAAATTAATTGATATTTTATGGATTTGATTTATTTAGTTTTTATTAGAAAGTTTAGTCAGTTTGATTAATTAGAAAAAAATTTTGATTTATTCAGTTTCAATATTTATCGGTTCGATTTTGAATTGATTGCTTTAACACCAACGTGATTTTCAATATAGACAATATTGTAAAACGATACCGTATCAAAATTTTGATATGAACGTATGAAATTTAAATCATATCAAAAATTCAGTATATCAAAATTTCAATATGTTAAATTTTCATATCGATATAAATTTCTTTATATAGAAATTTTCGATATGATATATGGTATCATATGTAAAATTTAATATACTATACCGAATGAGCCATATATGATACAATTAAACAGGAGTGATAATATTGATTAAATCTAGACAAAAAATGGAAAGGAAATTATGGGAATAGCCGCAAAGTTTGTTAGGAAAATATAAATGTCAAATGAATTAATTATCATTACACAATTGTTTTTTTTTATATAAAATAGTCAATGAATTAATCAATTCTTTTGTATATAGAGAGGTACTAAGTAAATGGATAATTCGTCTAGAGTTGACAATAAATAATTTCATTCAAACGTAGTTTTTTAAACAGTTTTTGGAGCTTTCTCTATGTGTTGTCCATGTGATTACTTACTAAGCTATCTTCAAAATAATACAAGAAAAAACTATCTTCTAAATAATATCTCACTTCCTAACAAATTGTGCTATATTATTTTTCAAATTTTCATCATATATAGTTAATTATTATATTTTATTTAAGTCAAACAATATTAATCTAATAATGTATTATTTATTGAACCTTCCTTACCATTGATTCACTCGAAATGAAGATTAGTAGATTAGGCATGAATCGAAGTCAAGGAGAAAACTAGCCATGACTCCGGCGCCGCCGAGATCATCACGATGGTCGATCGAGGCTTTCCTCGCCCTCGAGAGCCGTTTCTATAACCATAATTACTGAGTACTGCTACGCCTCTCTTCCGGCCGCCATGCTAGATGCTCTTCTGGGATCCTTATCCTTAACAAAGCAGGTTCGACGTTATTATTATACGTTTAACTTTGGCCAGTTAGTTGTACGTACGTACAGTACACCGATTCAGCTTTTAAGTATATATCTCTCAGTCTATCCACCGGAGTCGACATAGAAATGGCTTTAGATTCTCAGATTTTAGTCGACTACTAAGCTCTTTGAATGTGCTGCCAATAATTAGTATGATGAAAAAACTGAACTGAAAAGAAAAAACACGTAATATTCTTCTCCACTTCATCACAACATTTTGTAATATAATTCTTATTAGTCCTGCCTGCATGACTGTTTCAGATACTTAATTCACTGAACATACAAAAACCCCAGTTGATGAACCCTATCAAAGGATCGATAAGATCGTATGAAAATTGCCAATGAGTTGGTTAGGTTGTGTGTTAATGGTGCTGCTTTATACGTTGCACATTGTTTTAGTTCATTTCTGTAGTTCATTTCTGGCAATGCCATGTAATGCATGGGGATCAAACAATTTCGTCGTGATCGAGGTAGCTTCATATCATCAATATTGGTGTTTGAATCTCAGTGGCATTTGAAGCTCAGTTGAGAAGATGAAAGAAAACTAGATATCTACTGGCTTTAGTATTAGTGGCTAATTGGAATTAACACTACTGAAAGAAACACCGTGATCGTTAAGAATATGGAGGGAAAAAATTATTCTGCTAATTTTTCGTGGTAAAATAGACAGCGATTAATGAGAGAAAAAACAAAAGAGTCATGAACGAGCACCAGTGGATGGAGGAAATATTGGGATCTGCTGTTCTCAGTCGGCGGCGACACAAAGCACATGGGAGCTAACAAGCACCATTGGCGTTCGTCCAACGCTACGTTGCTGTCTTGGCCGACACTGCCGATCCCACTCTACAAGGATAAGCGTGGCTCCCACCACCATTCGGCCTCCCTTATGCATCCTTTGCCTGCAAGGAATCAATTAGTTTGCGAAAGCCAGATCGGAATGAGGAGGAGGAGCAATTCAACGGCGGCGACGGCGGCGGAGGGGAGATCGCGGCGTGGAGGAGGAGGAGAAGCAGCAGCAGCAGCAGGATCCGGCGGCGGGCTGAGGGCGCGCTGCAGTAAGAACGGGTTGAAGCGGGGCCCGTGGACGCCGGAGGAGGACGAGGCCCTGGCGAGCTTCGTGCGGCGGGAGGGCGAGGGCCGGTGGCGCACTCTGCCTGCCCGAGCCGGCCTCAGCCGCTGCGGAAAGAGCTGCCGACTCCGGTGGATGAACTACCTCCGCCCCTCCATCAAGCGCGGCCCCATCGCCCCCGACGAGGAGGACATCATCCTCCGCCTCCACCGCCTCCTCGGCAACCGGTACCGATCGTTCCCTTCTCTATCTCTTCCAAATCCAATCCTAACTTTGATCGAGAAGAACCAATTATGGCAACAGGTGGTCGCTGATTGCGGGCAGGATTCCAGGGCGCACCGACAACGAGATCAAGAACTACTGGAATACTCATCTCAGCAAGAAGCTTATCGGCCAAGGCATCGATCCGCGCACGCACAAGCCCTTGCCATCTCCCTCCACCCCTTCCACCGCCGCTGCACCACCTCGCCCTAACCCTAACCCTAACCCTAACCCTAAACCTTACCATGAAGCAGGAGCATCCGCCGGCGATATCCGGGCAGACATCTCCCCTCCTGACGACGACGGACGCTGGAAGGAGAGCGACCACGATCAGTTGATCGACGTCAACGTGGCCGAAGCTGGAGAGCGTCCAGAACCAGAACTGTTTGGCGTCAGCTTCGGCGAGGATAACATCTTCTCCTCCTTCCTCGACTCACTCATCAGCGACGGCGAAAACGATCACGTTAATGGCGACACTACTCCTGACGATCAATTTTGCTTCGTTTGGGAAAAGGACCTCGAGGCTAATCTAGATCTGGAGGACGATGCACACGAGCAGTTTCCAGGTGATCCTGATGCAGGAATCTGACTGATTTAAGCATGTTTAATTCATGTATGTGTGTACTGTAATAGATATATATTGTCGATCAATGCTTGAGAAACCGGTATCATGCATGAACTAAAGAACACAGCTTTGCTTCATTATGTTTATTAATGCAGCAATATTTCAACAATTGTCTCATCTTTTTATTTTTACTTTGAATTAATATAAAATTTTGTCTTGCTCAGTTGTTTGTGTTACATATTCACATAAAATGTGTAAAGATTTGATGCATTATTTTGCTACATACAACATAACTAGAGAAAATTAATATATACTTCCTCACTACAGGAATATGAAGGAAAATCAATACTCTATATATATATACTCATTAAAACTATATATAAATTGAATTCCAGGGTTTATTTGCTGTTTGGATGTTAAGGCTTCAGTCTAATGTAATGCCTTGTTTTCTGCATTGATCAAGTGCTATAAACATCCTTGTTCTGCTTAACTTTTAATTTGATTGTCCTTGGTTTTTAGTAAAACTGATTCTAGTTATGGATTGTTATAGTAACTAGGAATTCTAACTATAGACAATCTAAAATTGACTGTTATATTCGAAAAAAAAAAAAAATCAAGTACTATAGAGATAAATTTTGATATATATAGTTTCTAGTAGAACAAGCTAAGCACTCAAAAATATGAGAAATGGAGTTCTTGAAGGTCATGCAATGACCTTCACAAAAGTTCCTTGAATTTCATCTTAGATACATGATGCTTAGACCTTAAAATATATAGTGCAATTAAAATACTTTAATCTAATGTAAAGATTATAAAGTAGATGAATGAAGACACTTATTACAACTAAATGGCAACACCTATAAACTAATATAAATTTATATATAAAATTATTACATTAACGAAACTAATTTAAGATCTGTGTATAATAGATCTCATGATCTGTGTAAATTTGTTTTTTTTTTTTTGGCTTTTGTAAGATGATGTTGGGATACAGTCAAAATTTCACATTGAAAATATATGGAAAAGATTTTGAGGTCATAAGATGGAAGATATGAAGCTTTTTGGGTAAAGTCAAAACATAAAATCGCTTAGACCCAAAGTGGACAATATTATATCATTTTGGATATATATATGGATTCCATCGAATCTAATTATAACCGTCAATTTGGATTAGATTCGCCGGATTAGCTCGCTCCGCCAAACAATTTAGGCGGATTGAGTTGAAATTTTATTAACTTATTTTAAGATGGGTTGACTCCCCTAGGCCACGGCGGGTTTGGGTTGGCCCGCGGGTTGAGAAAGTTTATTAATCTATTTTAAATTTTAAAATTAAAGTAGAAAACTCAACAAATTAGTGGGCTTGATCGGTCTAAATTACAATTCAAGCTTAAAATTTTAACTTGACCAATTTAAACTATAATCTAAACTTAACATTTTTAATATTTTTTTTATTTTTTGACAGGCCCGTGGGTTAGTCTATCTAACCCGTAATCCACCTTCGGTTGGGTTGGAGATTTTTTAACCTATCAAGTTGGTGGGTCGGCTCGTCCCGTCTCACCATATGATGGGTTTTTAGTGGGTTGACCCGCCCTGCTATGGATTGGTCTGTTTGACAGCTTTAGATCTAACCATAGTATTAAAGCAAGTCTATGTGATGCTATGTGGGGACTCGTAAAAAGAATGATTGGGGGCTCCTAATAAGGGGATTGTTGGGACCGCTAAAGGGGACTCCCAATGGTCCCACTGGTCCCAGTGGTCCTTTTGGATAAAGCCCAAAAATAAAACTACGATGGTTTGGGTTCAAAGTGGACAATATCATATCGTTTTTGATATATATATGGATTCCATCATATAGCTATAACAGATTATGAGATTTTTTTAAGTAAAATTCAAAAATAAATCCAATACATGGAGAAGATCATAGACTTATAAGATGAATGAAAGATATCTACATTGATAAAAGATCTTTTGGATAAAGTCCAAAAATAAATCCAAGAGATAAGGATCTTTCTAATTTTGACGAGATTATTAAGATTAATTACAATCAAAATTCCACATTGAAAGATTTAAATCTAAATAATATAGGAAAAATATCATGAATTTATAAGATCGTCGCTGCTATATATTCTCCAAAAATACATTTTTTAACTCTTTTAAACGGATATTGTACTCCCATTCAACCCTACATGAGGGTCATCGATATCGACCATGCAAACTCCTTAGACACTTAATAGTTATTTTCAAATGGGTGAGGATGCCCTCTTAGTTTTGAAGGAGTTTAACACCTTAGTAATGATATCCACAAGAATCTCACATTGGAATGTTAGGTGGCAATCATATTCATGTTTGATCACCTTTCAGCTAGCTAAGGGATCACAAAGAAATCCATTAACATTAAGGCGATCATACAAAGAGTCTTTCTTTATTTGCATATGAAATGAATATTAAACCACTATTTGTTGTATCCACAACTCCTTTTTCAGAACTAGTGGTTGCCTTTTAAGAACTAGTCAGTCCCTGTATATCTCTCACCTGACCATCAACTATCCTGAAAAGCTCAACTCTCTGGCAAAGCCAACAGTAAAAAAATGCTATTATGAGCACTGAAATCTTGACCATTAGGTGTGCGTGTGCTCGAGATGAATGGTAGTTAGAGTCCATTACAACCATGCCTTTTGACTCTTATTCCAAATTCAAAATCTGAATACTGAAAACAGAGCACTCTTGCTAGCTATTGTTCTTGTACATGCATGAACTATCTAGCTATCACTTGCTGAAAGCACTACTTGGATCGAATTGGCTGGATACGAACTAAATAAACACAAAACTCACCTGTGAGCCTGTACTTCCATCGCCAGCCCCGTCGAGGTCGCCGGCCGATGAAGCTTCTTCATTGCCTCTCGAGCTGGTTTTGCAAAGGAAGGACCGTCGAGGTTTGGGATTTGATGGAGGACGGGAGGGAAGTGGAGCAGGCTTAAATTGGGGTTGGGGTTGCAAGGGAGGAGGACGGGTAGCTGAAGGAACGGACAGTCCGAACCATGCTTCCTGAGGCGACGCAGCGTCACAACCACCGTTCCACATGACGCGCTTCGCGGTGATAGGGACAAACAAGCAGCCGCGAAAGGAAGAAACAAAGATTCAGGCAGAGAAATGTTTTCGATAGGATCTGTAGATAGAGGATGAAGAAGGAGGATCGATCGTAAAATTAAGATGAAACAAAGATCATAATAATTAGCCGTACTATTTGTAATTTGTATTAATATAATTACATTATATAAATTTATAAATATAGTGAGACATTAGCTGATTATAACAAAAAAATTTGAGTGAATCGAAAGAATCAACAAGTTTTGAGGGCTAAGTGAAGTATCTACCTAACCTAATGCTCTATTTGGGAGGAGACCAGAAAAAACAGAGAATAGGGGAAATAAAGAAAAGTAGAATTTTACCTTATTTATTTTAAAATATTAATTATAAATTAATTTATCTATTTATGTATTTTATTTTTTCACCGTTGCTTCTCACATGCATCGTCACTCCTCATATAACATATGTCATTATCATCCGATATCCAACTGTTCATACTCTGTGATGTTGATGTCGACTTTCATTATAAATCTTTTCGAAGACAAGACTCAAGAGGACAGAGACATGTAATTTTAATTTTTTTTCTTCTTCTCTTCTAAAGATAGGAATTTATCTAAATAGTATGCATTGTCTATTTATTTTATGACTTTTTATATTTCAATTTCTATATACAATATTGATAGAATTTTATAATTTCTTATCCGGTCTTTTACATGCGTTGTCTTTTTTAAAATGTAAAGATATTTTTATAATTTTATATATTTAATTTTCATTTTTTTCAAATAAAATAATACATAATTACATTAACAAACCTTCCATCCCGTTCTAATAAGAAGAACATAAATATTTTACTTCCCCATAAACAAGAGAACATTGCTAGTTCGACCTTATTCAATTAATCGAGTCTGATCGATTTTATTCGGCTAATAAGATTGATTTTGATTTGATCGTGGGTTAAGTTGTATTATCTTTGGGACATAGTTGAGTTGGTTATTACACGATAAACTTATTGAAGTGGGTAAGAGTTTAATCTCGATAAAGGCAAGACAATGCCTTCCATGTAATGACTAATTATAATTTTTTGATTTACTTTCTTATAAATAATCATGAGATCAATTGTTGGGCGGCTGATTTCACCTTTACTAAAATGAGTCTGGTTGTAGTGTCTTTACCGTGAGCCAAAAAGCCTAAGAGGGTGAATGGATCCACCATGAATGATCCATTTAGTCCACAGCAAACGGCTCGTGGTAAAGACGCTCCAAATCCGTTGATGACTGAGGCTTTGCCAAAAAGCCTAAGAGGGTGAATGAGTCTACTAGATTGACTCATCTAGTTCGTAGGAACAACTACGATAAAGACATATCAAATCCGTTGACAGTTGACCACTTGTTAAAAGTGTGCAAATTGTTAGAGATGACTTTGGAGTTGCTGATGATTGGTGCCCACTGGGAGCTGGAGGAGGAGGCGCGGACACTACGGGCTGTGGAGGTAGACGGTGGATAGTCGTGGAGGATACGATCTCTTTTGGGAGGTGTTGCTGACATGCGACAGATGGTGGCTAGTCGTGGAGGATACGATCTCTTCTGGGAGATGTTGTTGACAGGCGCCAAGCTTTTGATGGGTGCCGATGCACAGCTCGGTGATGGATATGAGGACTGATGCAGAAGACGGAGGTCATGGTGATGACTGATGAGGTGACGTTCAGGTCACAGTGCTAGTGGTTCGTGATGCAAGACGAGATTACCTCACTGACTGCGAATGCCGGCAAGACGATTACATGGGCAGGGATACCTGCAATATATTGATAGAGTGTGAGACGTTTGATAGTGTTGGTACACATGTGAGCACATACATAATTTGCCATATCACTTACTCAGATTTAATAGTTCATCAGATATGATATGAGATAGCGTCATTGATTTCCTTGTATATGTGTGTTATTTTTTTTTTTTGATGATATATATATTTACCTTAGTAAAAAAAATAAAATGAGTCCGGTTGTAGGTTGTGTTTGTTAACCTAATTTGACTTGTTAGATGAAGGGCTGTGCCCGATCTGGTAAGCCCTTGTGACGCCAGCTGACTACTCGACGCAAGGTTGGGGGCGGCGGAAGAGAAAGCTACTTGGAAGCAGCAGGCGGCTAGAGAGTTGAGAGGGAAAAATGGCGAGTGCGCTGGAAGTGATCGTCGATGGATCGGCGCCGAAAACCACATTACTGAACTGCATCAGTCTCTCGGAGCCTGACATAACCAAATCCGTTTCCCTTCTCAAGCAGGTTACACCTCTATTAATGGATCTCGTTTTGCTTTATGATGTTCTTGATTAAGCGTCTATTTTACTCGCCAAAGATGAACAATCTGGCGCTTTTTTTTCGAATTTACTGTCAATTTGAGGTTCTGAATGTTTCCTTAGAACATGAAAGATACAGAGAATCTGACTAATAACAAAAACAGAAGAACAGCACAAGACATCAGTCAACCAAGTTGGAGAGTGAGAATCATGGGACCAATCTGCTTATCTGCGCCAGAAGGAGGAAAAAAGGGACACCACTTCTAGTTCAAAATCTCTAAAAGCAGAGACACAACTTCTGGTTTTGCTAAGTGCCCAAAGCATGACGGAATCTTTCCGGTGAATATCTGAACATGCTGTCACATCTAGAAGTTCAGATCATGTTCATCCAAGCTTGAATTAGAGAATCTCCCATCTTCACTTGTTTCTTATTGTTTCTTGCTCCCGAATCCTGCTAGTTGACAAAAGAAAAGGGGGAGTTCTACCATCCGAGCCTGGCATGAGTAGCTAGAGCTAAGTTGCAACTAACCATAAGGAGCAATGTGGTTTCAGGAATAGAAGAATTACACAGGACACACAAAACTCATCCGAAAGAGGGACATGCTTGTGAGATAATCTAACCTTGGTATTAATTCGACCCAAGAAGAACCAACTAGGAGAAAATTTGAACTTTCTTAGGAGCACATGAGTTCCATATTGATATAGTATTGCAGCTCGCACCTCCACAGGCAGTAAAATCTCATAAGCTGAACTCATTTTGAACACCCCTTGGCTATTCCATCTCCAGATGTGCTGCTGCTCCACTCCATTCAAAGCAAGACATCTAACATACTTTGAGAGGGAGGTCAGTTCGTAATCTTTCAAAGGTGAAGGGAAATCCTCCTAGTATAGACTGAATACTGAAATCTTTGACCTGCTTCCTGTTGGCATCACAGGTGGCGAACAAATTGCGAAGGTGTCTACTCAACACAAACCCATCTGCCCATTTCACAAACCAGAACAAGAATTCGCTGTGACTTCCTACATCAGTTGTGAGCCCTAAGAAATCAAAATCGTGCTCCTTCAAACAACTTCTCTACAATCATCCATTCTGAAGCTTTAAGTATGAAAGACACAATAATTAAGTCCAAGGTAGTGCTAAGAAAGCACAGGTTTAGTCAGTCAAATTCACCACTATCTATAAACTAGTGCAAAGTTAAATATTTTTAGATTAAGAATTCCCAATCCACCATGAAGCTTAGTCCTGCAGATGATGCTCCATGAAACCAAGATCTTAGCTCTTGAAGAAACGTCCATGCCTTGATGCCAAAGGAAGTTCACTTTAATCCTATCAATAGCCTTAATAACCCAAGATGTAAAGATAAAGACAGAAGTAGAAAAGAGAGTCAAAGAGGAGAGTGTGTTGTTGATGAGTGTCAATTGGCCTTAAGAGTGATAAGAAAGTCTTTTGCCAAGGCACCAACCTCCTGTGAACTTTTGCAATCAGCCCATCCTAATAATCTTTAGGAGGCCTACCTAAGCCTAATTAGAGTCTAAAGCATGATTGTAAGAATTGACTGATTCAGATTCAAAGTGGTCAAGTTGGATTGGGATGGGCTGATTCCAAGTGAGATCTTGGAACACCCCTCCGAGAAGTGATAAAAAGATAGATCTAGAGTCTTACCTATGATTTCTAGCGAGCATTTTGGAAGAAGAAGCTCCTTGAGGCAATTTAGATTTTGCATCGTGGCAAGGGGAAGAGGCAAGAGTAGGATGCCAATGTCAATGTTTGTTTTCTAGCTCTCTCAAGGAGGAAGAAGACAATGGTCTCTTCTTCTTATCTTCTTCGAGTCATCACATTCTTAAGGAGGAAGGTGAAGGCAACCTCTTCATTAGTTCATATTTGTGAGTTGCGAACTTGTGACTCTTGTAACTGTGTGGCTATATCATCTCCCAATTCTCTTTAGTGAGATTATACACTTTATTGAGAGTAGACTTTTGACCTTCACTAAAACTATATGAATTTATTTTTAATAAATTGTGACCCCTACTAAAATTGAATTTTGATAGGAAATACTGGAAGTAAAAGGTTTTAGGCTTAGTGAAGTAAAGACATAATATATGAAATTTAAGTTTTGTAGTAGTACACATAGGAAGACACTTGTTAAGATAGGAGATGACTAGTTACTTGTAACTAAGAGCTTTAAGTATCTAAGTTCATTTTTGCAAAAGGATGAAGCATTGATAGAGATGTTTTACATTGGATATAAGCAGGATGATTGAAATAGACGAGGGTGTCAAGGGGGTTCTTTGTGATTGTAAGGTGCCTCTAAAGCTTGAAGGGAAGATTTATAAAACAACGGTTAGACTTGATATATTATATGAAGCTCAATGTTGGACTATAAATTGATCACATAAGCAGGAGATAAGAGTCGCAAGAAGAGGATATTAAGGTGAATTTGCAGATTTATGAAGATAGACATGAGAATATTAACATGGGCTCCTTTTTATTTTTTTGCTTTCCCTGCTTTTCTGGCTTCTTAATATATATTCTCATTATCTGTTGGACAGGCGTGCCTAGAGTCTGGATTTTTTTATGTGATTGATCATGGAATTGACCAAGGGCTTATGGAAGAAGTTTTTAGGCAGAGTCAGAAATTTTTTGATCTACCTTTACATGAGAAAATGAAACTGCTCCGAAACAAGAAACATCGAGGTTATATACCTTTTCTAGACGAGACTTCGAATCCAGGAAATCAAATAAGTGGTTGGTACTTTATTTTTTCTTGTTCACTTTTTTCCATTCTTCTTGTTAAGGTTCATTTCTTGCCTCTAACCCTTTGTAGGCTTTGCTTGCTAGTTATTGAGAAAATTAGTATATGGCTTGATTTGGACAAAAGTTGAAGCTTGAGCAACTGAAACCTGTGTATCTTTCTGCTTATCTGCATTCAGTTCACAATTTGATGCTTTTAGTTGTACTTTTTTGCTTCATTTGAAGGATTGATGTTTGTATCAAATTGCCTTCTGCTTAGTTTTTGTATGATCGATCATATGCAGATCTTTTACTCATCGTAGTTTTCCTACACTTTCTACTCCATGAAATGCATCATCCACATGTGAATTGCATAACTCAGTTTTATCTATTGCTTAACTGAAGAAGCTGTTTGAATATGCTATGCAATTGTGAAAATTTGGCAACTGAGCTATATATATTATTTTACTTTCACGAAGCAGTATCTTTGTGGGTTAAAAGAACACCTTCCACAAGTGATCCTAAAAGCTGTTTGATTTGCTTTTAGGACTGTTAAATCCCATAAAGACTGCATCTTTGCAAATGATCTTTTGAAAAGAAAAAGCTAATATAGCCTAATAATGAATCAATCAAATTTATATGGCTGCATGACATCCATCGCTTAATATTTTGAAAACAGCTTTGATCTAGAAGTTGAAATTTCTGCAGATGCTTTTCTTATCTTGATTATCATTATTAACATTTGTCTTAATACAAACTTATTGTTCTCTTTGTTCTAGGTGATTATAAGGAAGGATACCATATTGGTATTGAAGTGCCTGAAGATGACCTAAACGCAGAAAAACCATTCTATGGACCAAATTTATGGCCATGTACAGGTAAGTTGTCTGCTTCTTATCACCTATCACTTTGCTAACTCATGGAAGTAGATTTGGCTTTGACTTCTTGACTACTTTCTTTTGGATGTTTTTTTACGAGAGTAGCTACATATAAGGTTTATTCAAATGCTATGTTTGCTTCACCTACTGGATTTTCTTGTATAGTGTAGTTTTATGTACAGGAGCATTCTTTTTTCCCAAGGAGCCAAGAATTTACTCTTTGAAGTGGTTTTAATGAACTGGTTAATGGGGACCGTATCTGAAAATTTTCAAATTTCTATTCTGATTTCATGTTTTCTCTCTGAAGATATATTACCTGGATGGAGGGAGATTATGGAGCAGTATCATAAGGAGGCACTGTAAGTGTTTCTCTTCAATTTAACATGGTGATGATATCATGTTTCAGTGCCTTAATCACAAACTTTGAGATTGAAGATTTCAATATGCCATCTGTGTAGATAAACATAGACTATAAAAGAGTTGCTGCATAACATATTGCTTCCTTAAGACTATAATTAATCATCAGTGTTTATGTATGTCACCACCACCCGAGAAAACTCCTAGAGGAAAGGAACTAAGTGTCCTTTATTTGAGCAATATTTCTTTGGTGCTTCACTTCATTGGCATGCACTGTGGATTTATTGGGATTCTTCGCCCTTTCTTTTCAAAGTGGATTGCAGTCTATCACCTAAGTTCCACCATGGAGCTGTATAGGCTAAGAACCTAAAGCCAGCATTTTATTAGAAATTAAATTTTGTTACTTTTTAAATTTTTGTGAAAACAGTAGCACTTATCTTCATGGATATGCAGTTACTATATGACCATTGACCATGAAGAATGCAAGGTATAAGATCGTGCAAGGCAGAGTGCTCATAGTGACCTGTGATAATAAGAAGGCAGAATGTACAGGAGAAGAATCACACTGACCATTCTTTGATAACGTCAGATGATCTCTTCTGCCGCAAAGAGAATGAATCTTTATATAACTCATAAGAGGGTCGCCTCGGGCAAGGACTCAGGCAAGAGAAAAGGAATAGTGTGAGTGCATGTATGAGACCTTAGCTTTAGAGAGCACGCTAGGGTGTGATCCGAATCATATTCAGAGCGGCCAGCCTCATGCTGATCAGGAAATTCCACTCTGTCAATTCAAGGCTCCCCACAAGAGTGCACATGGGACTAGAATCCTCTCACCAAATCCATGAATGTAGGATGCCGCATGTCTTGATACCTGAACGACCCTAGTCTTCTGTCTATAGCATCCCGACAAGTTCATAGAAGGGGAGTCCAACTACTGAGAGCATCAGAATTGCGAGCACTAATTGCTGCTATCCTACTTCCAAGGTACTGAGTTGGTTCAGCTGCGGGAGAGGTTCTCAATGGTCCACAGACCGGGCTGGCTTGATCTGCTTCTTTTTCTTTTGCTGGAGCCGAAGATTCACATTCAAATGCCTGGGTATATTAAATTGAGTGTCACAAATCTCTGATCCACCCTGAGGGGATATGTGGTAGGCTCGAGTTAGTCGACCCCTTCCCTTGGCACCACTAAGAGATCACACTAAGAGATCAGATCCCCCCTTAGGCTTAGGTCCTTCAAGGGTAGAGTGAATCTTTTTAATATAGCTTTTGATGCTAGAATTGACTATGATTGGGATACATCCGGACAGTAAGATAAATAGATGACATTGCTTAAGTCGTGAATGGGACAAGATAATCTACATTCAAAAGCAGGTCTAGTGCCCGAGTCTGATATTATAAGTCAATCCCCTCGTCCCCTTATGGGATAGCGCGAGCAACAATAGAATTGCCTTCCCCTCATCCCTCAATTCTTTGTAGTTGTAGAACGTCCCTCTCACTTCTTTGTATAAGTTCCCTCTTGCGCAAACTACCTAAGCTAAGTCAAGGTGCGGAGCGAGTTCGATCTGTTCTTTCGTCCATCTTCTCTCAAGAGCTTCTTCAGCATTTATAAAAGAAGACTGAGAAGTAGAAATAGGGGGAAGCTTTCTCACCCAGACCCCATACATAAGTGGAACAAGACACTCAAATGGTAGAAGACATCTGTCAGTCTTGACTCCTAGCTTGACTCCTAACCTACTTTGAGTTGGCTTTACCCTTTGAGCTCTTCTCAGTGAGATCCCTAGTTTCCAGGAATGGAGTAGCAGTGGCGGACCGACTCTGGAAATCCTAGGACCAGGTGGATTCATTTGATTCCTTGGGTTCACTGCCCTCACGGTCAGCAGCTGGACATGGGAAAAGTGTAGAGAAGCCCTTCCACGTGTCGAAATGCACTTTTATATCTGCCCCCGGGGAGCTTTTTTCTTTACCATTCATTTGGGCGGGACTCAACCTTGTACTCAGGCCCCCTTAAGCTAAGCATCAGCTGCGGGGGTCTGCTAGCTCTGGCTTGGAAGCGCTCACCTGCAGAGAAAGACTACTAGAAGGTTAGGTAAGAAGGAACCGGAAATCGGATTTTGGTCTTCCAAATCCGCAGGTAAGAAGGAACTGCGGGGGTCTGATAGAAGTGTAGTTCTTCCAAATATTTTTTTACCCCACTATATAGATTTATAGGTGCTAATAGTTGAGCAAGATGGGATTTTGGTCTGATAACTATCTATTCTTTCACTCAGGAGGGTGCTAAGAGCAGTTGCTAGAATCATAGCCCTTGCACTTGACTTAGATGCTGGTTTTTTTGATAAGCCAGAAATGCTCGGCGAGCCTATTGCAACTTTGCGGCTCCTACACTATGGAGGTATGAAAGCAAGAGTTCAGGTCATGTCCTAGTCTTATGTTTGTGGAATTCTTGCTGATGCAACACATGCCATGATGGTGTTTTTCTAACTATCAGGTAAAGTATCATGTCCTGAAAAAGGAATATTTGGAGCTGGAGCACATTCTGATTATGGATTAATAACTCTATTGACAACTGATGATGTGATGGGTCTACAAGTGAGTTCCAAGTACCAAAACCATTAAGTATAAACTCCCATATGCTTCTAATGTTCTATGATTTAATTAGGTTTTTTTTCTTATGGCACAGATATGCAAGGATAAAGATGCCAGGTCTCAGGTGTGGGAATATGTGGCACCAGTCAGTGGGTTAGTTCTTCGTCATCTATAAGCTTTAACAACACCTCATTAGTAGTCTAAAAATTGTCTCTAGCTGATTTTTTTTTGAACTCACCAATATCCGTGTGTATCTTTCCTTTGATGTACTTAATGCAAAGGTTCTATTCGATATGTTGTACATCTTGTGCATGAAAGATTTTGTCTAAAATTCACCTTTGTTACTAGCTTATTTTCCATGTTTGTTGCAGAGGGTTCATTGTCAATCTTGGTGACATGCTAGAACGTTGGAGTAATGGGATTTTCAGGTAATCTAATATTCCACATGCCGGATAGCTCGTGTATTTATTCATAAGGTGATTGATAACTAATTTGGTTTAATCGTCTATATTTTATCTGGAAAAAGGAAATTTTCAATTACAAATTTGTTGATTAATAATGTAACCTATAATGTCATAAAATTTTCTATATCTCTATACTTGTTGATAAAATAATATAAATAACAATATTCTTATGGAGTCTTTTTGTGGTGCTATTTGGACTCTTGTAATCTCCTTAGTGAAGTTGGAAAATCATCTGAATTTTCTGGTGTCAGAGATTGAAACGCACGATAATGTAAGAAAAACTATTTTATTCATATTATTATCTTCAAGTTTTAACTAATATCCAACGGATAAGGCAAATGATACATTGGAAGAAAAAATACTGAGGAATGATATATTCGAAGAAATTTTTTGACCCTTATTGATTTCTCCTGTTGTATACATGTTTATTTTGCTTATCCAATGTCATCTAGCATCTGCAAAAACAAGCATCGACATTCTTATTATTTGACATGCAGGTCCACTATGCACAGAGTAGTTCTGGATGGGAGGGAACGCTATTCGGTAGGACATTTATTTCCTCAATCTCTATTTGTTCAAGGGAGTTGATTAGATATTTGCTTCAACACAGTTTGTGACAGTATTGGAAATTGGAATACTCTGCTAACTGAGTGGTCTACTTCCATTGGAACAGATCGCTTATTTTGTGGAACCAAGCCATGATTGTCTTATTGAATGCTTGCCGACTTGCCAATCTGAGGCAAACCCCCCCAAGTAAGTTCCACTCTAGCATGACATACCTCCGAGTGAAGACTTTATTCCTTGTGAAGTTGATTAAAACTTAAAGTGTTTGCATCTGATGATGAAATGTGGAAGCAATGTATAATCTTTCTTTTTTTTTCAATGACCGAGAATTTATTCACTGCACTAACGTTTTAATGGTTGCATGACCTTATCGATCAGGTTCCCTCCAGTGACTTGTGCTGCATACATTCTCCAAAAATACAAAGATACCTATTCAGACGTGAGCATATATCAGCGTTAGAGTTGGATCCAACAAGATAGAGGACATGGAGGCGTCCTCAAGTCAGGTTGTAAAAACTGCAGGTTGCCAAGGTCTACGCAATGCCGCCTTCATCCAGACGGTGCACAATAATGGTATTTGTTCTTTTCACTCTGTCAGTTCTCGACATGTATGACAAGATTTGCTGTGGTCGTACAAGTGTGCCATTTTCCTGTGTTTTATTCATAAAACTTGCCTCCTCTCTTAACCTTTGGAAAGATCAACTCTTTGATTTAATCAATTTATCTATTACCAGTGTTTTTCTTTTATATAGCTTAATGGCAAATAGTTGGACAAGCACGGTTTCATGATGTCAAGGATATCCTAATTTTATGATATGGAACCCAAGTTTGGTTAAAAATGACTTTAGTTGAAAAGAGGATAAATATCACACTAAAAAAATGCCAAGGTCACTGATATCTATTATGTGTTGTAAATCTCTCTTTCTATGCCCTTGTACGTTAAGAATTCTTTTGCCTTTGAATTAGTTGATCGTATTGCTGGATAATTTGCACCCCTAACTAAATGGATGCAAACCTATTGAACTACAAACTATCTTCTCTTATCGGAAACATTGTAGAACAGATGGCTCTTGACACAATGCATAGTCCAGTTTTAAAACACTGGTTCCGACTCAGAGAGCAAAAACCACAGGAGAAGGTTCCTCAATTTGTGGAGGCCCAACAGCCAATATGTGGGTGTTCAGTTAACAGACAGGTATTGTTTTAACTTCTTGTTCTTGTGTATATCATGTTGTTTATTAGGGCAGAAGAGAATGGAAATTTTGTATTCCTGATTGCTTTTGAGGGAAGAAGATAGTGAAGGCAAAATACGTACGAAATCCTTTCTTTTGGGTTGGGGGGGGGGGGGGGGGGGGGGGGGGGGGGGGGGGGGGGACATTTCACTCTATGGTTTTAAGCACCATATATAACTTATAAGAAAAATAAATACAAGTTGATCATTTTGGTGGATCGGAAAGAAAATTTTATGATTCTACAATGTGTTTGATTCATATGAATAGCTATTATATCATGTATGAATTTCGATTGAGAAAATATTTCTATTTTTATTCATAAAAATGATGTTTAAATATCTATTCCTATAAAGTAGTTATTCTAAATAAATAATAAATTGTTATTTCTTACTCTATTCTATGAATAGCTGTGTGGTAAATTGGTCAAGTGGTCGAAGTAGGGCAGATGAGCCTAGTAGGCAAGTTCAATTGCATCGATTGTGTCAAGTGATTCGATACGGATGCATATTCCAATTGAGGGCATGCCAAGTGGATCAGATCATTTGGGCATGTCGAATACAATGGTCCAATTAGGTTGAAGATTGAAAGGACAAAATGAGCTAGATGACCTGAGTAGGTTGGATGTGTTAGTCGGAGTGAGTGAGTCGATCAAGTAGGGTAAGTCAAGATGATAGATCTAGTTAGCCGGGTTGAGTAGGTTTGTCAAACCTAGTAAGATATTGTCAATACTAATTATACTCAGTGGATAGGTTAAGCTAGACATGCAACTTTACATAGTTGGCCAAATAAATCTATTGATAGATCAATTGACTAAATGAGGCAAACAAACTATTTATGAAGGTGATAATTTTTTTCATTATTCTTTATATATATATATATATATATATATATATATATATATAATATACATTATTTATTTATTATATATTCTGTTCCTTAGAAATAACTTTTCTATTTTCATCTATTCCATATTTTAATCACTTTTTTTCCTTTTAATTGTATCTTCTTCCCTTTCTTTTTCCTTTTTTTTTCTTTTCTTCGCATTCTTCTTTTCTTTTTCTCTTTCTTCTTTCTCTTTCTTTTTCCTTTTAATTGTGTCTTCTATTCCTTAGAAATAAAGATTTGTGTGTCTGCTAAAAAACAACAGGACTATTTTTAGAGGACACAGTAAGTTTACAGTGCTCAAATAGACTTAAAAGCCATATAACACAGTGGATGTAGACAGCTGAAAACTTAGTTAAGGATCAAATCATTTTAGTCACAGTTCATGCACGACAAAGTCATATTTCTTCTCACATAATTTTAATGGAGCTAAACCCCTCAAATCATCATCTCATCAACCTTTCAATAAAATATGCCATTCATGTTATCGCAGCAATGATTGACAGATGGCAAAGGGGAAACTGTCTTAGCTTTTACATTCTTCTTTTACCACATACATCACCATTTGGCCCTCTTCTATTGCATGGAATCGAGAAAGACAACCAAGAAGTTGAAATTTAACTTGAAAGGTTAAAATAAAATAAAATTTATTTAAATATAAATGAGGATATGGTAAAGGATATAAAGAAGATTTAAAAGTTTTTGTCTATTATACTTGGCTGCTTGTGTTTGTTTTCTTTAATTTTGGTTTAAAGAAATAATATTGAGCAATAACAGTGGTGTTCAGCTTGTTTTCAAGGCAGGAACGAGTGAATATTAGTCAATGTATGTGAAGACAAATGCATTGCATGGCCAGCAACTACCACCTAAGGGAGCTCATTGATTGTACTGTACAGACTGGAGTTAGCAGAACATTGATACCTGATCATTAAAGGGACAGAAACAAACAAGCATGTGCCCAGTGAAGCTGGGAATTTAACACCTACATAACTCCAAGAATGGTGTACCACGCCAGTTCTTTCACAACATAGAATAACGATATCTTCTGTAATTTTCCAAAATGAAAAGCCTCTACATTCTCCAAATTCAATATAGCTACTTGATCACCACCTTTCCTACTGGACCATCATTCTGATAGAGGTGAATTTCAAACTTAAACCTGCAGGTTCTTGACCTATTTTAGATTGTTTAGGTCATTTTAAGATGGTTTAGATGCTAAAATGCATAATAATTAGGGAATATGTCTTGTGGTTGATTGTAACATCTGACATGTCGTTTGAATCAGGAAAGGATGATAACATTCTTATGCAATGCAGCAAATCTAAGGGGAAGGAAGGTTCAGGCTATACATTGGCTAAGATCTTCACCATATCTGAGATGAATGGAGCAGAGGGCCCTCACCTACTTCTATCCCGTAAATTGCTCGTTCAAAGAAAAAAAAGAAATACTCATTTATAACTCTTCCTGATCGTCATGCTCTGTTGAAGCTTTAATTACATTGACGTGTGAGGGCCACCATCCACTTGACACTTCAGTACTTCACTGCTTGCTTTATGCCAGTTTTTCTGGTGATAGCAAACGCAAACAAGCATGAGATTTGACCGCTGATCGATCAATGAACAATGGCTCAAATGCAGTTGACGTCTTTTTATTTTCAAATACCGTTCCACTTTAATTTTTTTTATTAAAATGACATTTTATTTTATTATTCGATCATATATAATTATTTAAATATCCTTTAATTTTATTTTGTATTGTTCAACAATATTATATTTTATCTAAATTTTAAATTTTAATTTTTAAATTAGTCAGATACATGGTAACAATTATAAAATTATAATTGTTATACAAATTATAATGACTATATTTTTAGAATTGGTACAATGTAAATATTAGATAAGCATACATAAAAAATATTCATATTGTATTAGTTACGAAATTGTAGTTATTACCGTGTATATGTAACCTGTTCAAAAATATTCATGTTGTAACGCAGCTACAATGTAAATGTTAGATGAGCAGATTGAATCTACATTATAGTAGTTATGATTTTTTACCTACTACAATAGTTGCAACAGTTATAATTTCATTACTGCTATAACATAAATGGCAAGTGAATAAAATTGAATCTGCATTGTAATAGTTATGAAATCGTAGTTATTATAATATAAATGTTTTTGAATAGATTAAGTATGCATTGTAGTAATTATGAAATCGTAGTTGCTACAATGTGAATATTTTCAATGCATGCTCACATAGGGCTCAGCAATTAGTCCAAAATTGAATCGACTTAACAAACTAAATTTTTTCCCACAATGGTGCTGGTGTGGTGCTAATTTTGAAAATCAGTACCATTGTGGTGTTGATTTTTGAAAAATCAATACGACATTGGTGCAATTCTAGTTCGGTCTAGTCTGATTGAAATTTTAGTTTATTCGTTTTAATCGAATTAGAAGTTTTAGAATTGAAATGAATTATCTGAAATAATCATTTTAAAAAATTAAAATTTTAAAATAATCTAATTGAAAATTTAATTCAATTAATTAGATTTAATTGAACTTTTATTCACTTCTATACTTATATAATATTCAAATTGTAATAATTATAATTTTGTAGTTGTGTACTGGTTATAATTTCATAATTGTTATAATACGTCCAATCTATTTAAAAATTAAATAAAAAAATTTAGATGCATGATAATAATATTAAATAATATCTAACAATATCGAATCATGTTTGAGTAATCATACAAATAAAATAGGACGTTCTTTTCATTTAGAAATAAAAGGCCTTTCCATTTTTGCCCGATACCTTTCTTGCCACTCATTATTTCTGCATGGGAACTTTGATGACTTGCTGCGTGGCAAATGTTACTGTTAAGACATAAATTATCATGCCATGCAACCGTGAAAAATACCCTGCTAAAGGGTTGAATTTTCTTTATTGTGTATGTATGAGATTTACAAACAAGAGGGCAAACTATTCACATCAATATCTATTGAGATGTTCAAGCCATCATCACATATATCCTACTGGCAACTAATTATGTCCATATAATTTCATCATCATCATCATCAATCAATTTTTTTTATCACACAATTCTGGCATCTATCTACTCTGATGTTCATTTTGATTGACAGTTGCCCTATACATTGGTCGTTAGTGAGCTTACCAATCTATAATGTAAGATACAAACTATGATAACGAATATACAAGAGCGTTGTAGGCCGGCGCATGCAGAATGGAGGCATCGAAATGATCTAAACAATATCAATAAAAGAAAAAACCTTCTCTTCTGAATAGGTGCAGTGGGAGGATCGATCAATGGGCGACTAAATACAGTAATACTTAATTTGGGTGGCATGGCAATAACTGTAACTGGATCATGGATGAGGCATGGAAGGAGGGAACAGAGCAGAGGAAGAAGAAAGCAAATAAGTGATGCATATAAAACAAATTAAGCAAGAGGTTCAGATCAGTTCAGACTGCATGGAGTGATCAATGGGCGAGAGCCGAATGATGATGGGAAAACGAGGGGAGGAGGGTGGGAAGTCGCTTTAACAACACACGCTTAGATCTACTTCGCTACTAATAAAACGCCTCCCCCTTTCCTTCTCCTCCTCCACTTCAAAATCCCTCCTCTCTCTCTCTCAAGTGGAGAAGAGTTCGCTTCCATAATTTGTTAGAAGTCGATGAAAAGAAGGTGTCTTTGGCTTCCGCCATTGTTGTTGCTTGATCTGTTGCCTGTCCCACGGGAAGAACGAGAAAACTGCGTCAAGAAGCTCGCTTTTTGCCACCAAAAGTGTCCGAGAGGGATTGCGCACGCATTTTGAGCTCAAAGATCGGATTTTTTTTTCTTCTTCTTTGGATCTTTTCTCTTTGACGACGACAATGGCGACGAAGAGCGGCGGCGGAGCAAAGCGAGGACGGGACGGGAGCAAGCTGCGTCCGGCGTATATGGGCGTCCGGATGCGGGCGTGGGGGAAGTGGGTGTCTGAAATCCGGGAGCCGCGCAAGAAGTCGCGCATCTGGCTGGGGACGTTCTCGACGCCTGAAATGGCGGCGCGGGCGCATGACGTGGCCTCCCTCAGCATCAAGGGCGCCGCCGCCGTGCTCAACTTCCCTGAACTCGCCGCCTCCCTGCCCCGCCCGGCCACCCTCTCGCCTCGCGACGTCCAGGCCGCGGCCGCCAAGGCAGCCGCGATGGTGCCCCCGACTCCGCCGCAGAAATCTCCCCCCGATGACCCGTACACCTCCGACGACCTCGGCGAGATCGTGGAGCTCCCGCGGCTCGGCGGCGGGTACCTCCTCGACTCGGCCGATTCCGGGGGCGAGTTCGTCTACCACGACTCTTGGTCCCCGTGGGCAGATCCGACCGGATTCGGATTCGGATTCGGGTTCGGGTTCGAGCCGAATGAGATTTTGATTCGCTCCGACGGCTGGGAGTTGACCGGGTTCGGATCCCTTCTATGAACCCGTTAAATTGCAAAAGCGTTATAATTTTACATCGAAGCTCAAAGTCAAGTAACTCGTGTATTTTATCGTAGTTTTTCAAGTTACGAAAAAATGAATTTGTATAGTTCTTTTGAAAATAATTAAAACAATAAAATGTGGAATGCGATCGTGTGGAATAAAAAATCGAGTGCTATTTAGAGTCGAGTTTAATTTCTCCTCCAATTAATAATTAATTGGTCAATTCACAATTGGACTTGATTATTTAATGTCTGATGAAGTAGTAATTAAATTCAATCCATGTTTAAGAACATTAGTTTGATTATTGAGATGGAATGGCTCTGTAACGCTTTATGGAAATTAATTATTTCAAAGTCAAGCACACTAATATTCAAATAGTGCTACAGTTTGATGACCTTTATAAAGGGAATAGCAAGAAAATGGCAAAATGTCATAGTATAGTAAAGTAAATACGCTAATTTCGACGAAATCAATTTACTTTTCCACATATAATCATATGGAGCCAACCGTATAGAACTATTAGAGCATCTGTAATGCTCTATTAATAGAGTGTTAATAACATCCCTTGGGTGACGTGGAGGGGTGATCCACATGAACGCGTTCAATGTCTTGAATACGTTCATGTGGTAGTGGGGTGGGCCAGCCCCTGGCTGGCCCACCCCACATGCATTTTTTTTATTTTTTATTTTTTAATTATTAAATTAGGGTGTTATAACGAGCTAACGTTGCAGATGCTCTTAGAGTAATTCGCTTTTGCTGAAGTAAATACACTAACATTTTGCATTTTCCCCTCTACAAAATGCAACTATCCTCCAATTTATATAATTATTGTAATTGATAATTTATACTAAAATAGTGGGAAAGTTTCCCACTTTTATAAAAAAAATTAATTTGACATGAGAATGCATAATTAGTTAAGACTTTTTTTTTAAAGAAAATCAAAAATAAATATACATGTTTGGTGAATTGAGTGAGAGTGACAATATGATTGTCTCTTCTTCCTCAATAAAAGGTGAAATTCGTTATTCCAACGATTTTACATGGTTAATCTCACAATCATTTATGAGTAAGTAAATCGGGAAGTTACAATTGACCACGACGGGAAAGACAATGCATCAGCTTCACCAAGATTCATCCTTATCTACTTCAATAAATTTGTCTCATTGTAACCAACTTAATTATGTCCCAAGGGCATAATATGACCATCCCTAACGTAAACACACATTTTTCACCTTCAATATAAAATTCCTACCCCATCGTTGTTTGCCAACATCAATCTCATAACCTCACAAGTCATCAAATGTGTCATATACAGTAAATGGTTATATAAATGAACATTTACTCGAGTCGCTATCCCTTTTTGCACTCCTGTACCGGCTTGACTAACACGGCATTGTTTTCCTTTTTCCTAACACAACATTAATTGGCATCGCCGACGTGCTGCATGATGATCTACGTAACATGTCCAGAACAGTGCCAACTTGACAATCTAATTATTTTTTCGATCGCTAATTAACTTTACATGAAGATCTCCAGACCCGTGTGAATCAAATTTTCACTACTCTCGAGCTGAAAGGGAGATGACAGCCTGAAGGTGTCGACGTTTGTCGGCAATGCATCACATTTTATTACAATGCCGACAAGAAGAAGAAGAAGAAGAAGAAGAAGAAGAAGAAGCGGCGGCGGCGGCGGGGAATGATCATCTTTTACAAAGTCGATCGTCTTGTTTGTACGTAGAGAACGGAGCGACCGTCGACGACGTTTTTGCTGGACAAGAAGGGGAAGGACTATGGCAGCGGCGTGCCTTAGCTTTCAGGCTGACGGTGGCGGAGAGTGCAGTTGGGCACGACGAATGGTACTGTCGGCGCCGTCGCCGCCGACCACGCAGCGCCGCATTCCGCAGTCAAACTTGGCGGGTGAAACAGCTCGAGTTGGGCCTGCCGCGACATGTTTTGTGAAGATGACCCGAGTTTTACTGGTCCACAACGAAAAGAAGAAAAAAACAAAAGAAAGGGAGGAAAGGAAAGAGGTGAAAACTTTTAAATTTTTTTTTTTAAAAAAATTATGTCAAATAAATGGAGAAAAAAAAATCTCGAGTCATATTTAATTCGTACATTCTCTTTTGTTTGATAATTCAAATATTAACGGACAAAGTTTTTCAACGTGCCAAGATGAGATTTGAACTCTTTTCAATAAAAAATAAAATTTATCATCTTAACCATCTCATACGGTCTACTTTACAATCATTTATGAGGAGATAAATTAGAAAACTACAATTGACTACTATAGGAAGGACATTACCCCTAAGGGCTAGATTTGAACTCTCATTTTTTAGAAAGTTTGTTCCACTTTTTACCATTATACTATCCTCATGGGCATATGTACATTATTCCTTCTTCAAATGGAATATGTAACTCCAGCGGGCTCACCACTGGTGTACCCAGTGTTGGGCTGCACTGGGCTGGAGCCCAATGTAGCCCAATAATTTTTAATTTAATATATTAAAATAAAATTAAAAATTAAAATAGTTTAATTCAATCCTACTAATTAACTCAGGACAGTTGAGAATTTTAATTACGCCATTTGACTTCACATAGACGGCTCTATAATTATTTATGAAGAGGTAAATCGAGGAGCTATAGTTGGTCACTATGGGGAGGGTATTGTCTTGGCTTCACCGAGATTCGATTCTTATTGTCCACTTCAGTAAATCTATCTTATAATAACCAATTCAACTATGCTCCGAGGGTTATATGTACATTCTTTCTAATTCATATTTCAGGAGGATAAATAAGGCATAAAATACCTTTAATTGCTCGTATGTGTTATACCAAGCCATATATATATATATTTATATATATTTTGTAGCATCTCCCGCCCCAGTTAATGAAGCCTACTGCTAAACTGGGTTGCCTAAATAACTTGAAGTTTATTTGTCTATTAGTTATCAACTAGGAAAAATAGACCAAGAACATAGGAAACTATTAGTAAAACAATTTGATAGTCACGAGTTTGAATCGTGATAATAACCTTTTTACAATATAAGATAAAGTTGCATATAATATTTTTTTTAAAAAAATCAATATTAATGAAAATTTCGTGCATCAGACTACTATCCTTCTCTTTGAAATTTGTTGTTGCTTGCACTATTACACATTGTTGTTCTTCTATTATTTCTACTTGAATTTGAATTGTAGATATGTTTTTGGGGTTGATGACTGAGGTTAATTCTAAATACTCAAGAAGCCTTTCAAATTTAGATTTTTAAAAATAATTTAAGTATTCAGATTTTATCCAAATAATCTTGAAAATAGACCGTCTATTTTCAAAATTAATTAGGCAAAATCTGAATATTTGAATTAAAAAAATCTAGACCTTAAACTCTTTGGATAAATGAATTGCAAGAAGTGGTAAAACGGTTAATGGCAGTAAAGATTATTTAAAATATTAACCAGAAATTAATAATTTGAACATTACTGATTAATTATGCGAATAGTCAAACTAATTGTAATATTTATATCAAGTAAAATTCGAAAAAATAATAATCCTTGGCAAAACATTAATAATCTAATGATTTATTATTTCTATTATTAATCAGGAGTGTCTTATTAATCAAGTAAATCCATCCATACAAATCAACCAAATTAAGATCAATTAAATAGATTAGTAATTAGACAATCATTTCAGGGGTAAACTGAATTTTTCCTTTATATATATATATATACAAATGCGGCGAATACCGTTTTCTTTGAAACCAATCATTACTTGATAATAAGCACCAACAATTAAGAGTTTAAAAAGGATCGTTTTTTTGTTTTATCTTCTGTTCTGTTCTGTTCTGTTCCCAGTGAGCGTCACCCTCACACTCCCCGTTGGTCCGTGCCCTACCCCGGCGCCGAGAGAGCAGAAGCCTCATCGGCTCGATCCCCGTCTTCAGAGAACCCAAGGAAACTCTAGAAGGCGTTCTCCCCCTCCCCGATCCATCGTCTTCCCTTCCAAAGCGGCGTCTGCGTCGCCTTCCACCTCGCCTCCGATGCGCGCCGGCGAGGAGGAGGTTTCTGTGCACTCGATTGAGCCGCGGTGACCTGGGAGTCCAGGATCTCCCCCTCGGTGAGCCATGGGTTGCGCCTGCGGCAAGCCCTTGGCCGTCGAGGACAGCCGAAGGAGGAGCCCACGGGAAAGGTCGCCCCTCCCACCTCTGTCGGCGGCGGGGGTCTTGCAGGTTGACGCGCCGGCCAAGAGGACGGCGGCGACTGCTTTAGCCGCCTCGTCCTTGAGGCGTGAGGAAGCGATCTATGTCAGAACGGAGGCGGGAGTGGAGGTGGCGGCGGCGGGGAAGAAGGTAGCGAACAGGCCGGTGCGGGCTAATTGGCCAGATGCGGAGAGGAGGAAAGTCGCAGAGAGACAGGCGCAACGGAAACATCCGATGCAGGTGTTCGGGAGTGTTCCCAAGGCTGTCGAAGGAGAGCAGGTGGCGGCTGGGTGGCCGGCTTGGTTGGCTACGGTGGCTGGAGAGGCTATTATGGGTTGGGTGCCACGAAAGGCAGATTCCTTTGAGAAACTCGATAAAGTAAGTTCTATAATTTGACCTTGGTATCTCTTTCTGTCGCTATTTTCGGGCTGTCTGGGTTATAACTGGTCATGTTTGACTTACTAATATAACAGTCATTCATCAATTTTTTTACTGGAGTAAAGTTGCTAGGCAGTCTGGAAGCTTGAATATGTGCAACAATTGACTCTGAGCGGATGGAGTTCGTTTAGTTGAATGTTGTAGTATGTTCTTTACGGATTTGGAATCTGCTGATGTCGTACTTGAATAATTAGTTGATTGCTCAGTTGTCCAAGTCAAAGTGGAGCTCCTTAAAAATTGTAGGAGGATTAATTTGATGTATCAATAGTTCCATAACTAAATGAATATAAGTTCAATCATATATTACTAATTTATATGATTTATTTTAACAACAAACATATTATATCCTATACATTACCCCGTGTTGCTTTTAAAATGGAGTTATGGAGATGATTTCAGATGTCATTTTTGTCACCCACTTCTTTTGTATTGGATATTCCTGTCATTGTATGACTTGTCAAAATTAAAGAGGAAAAAACGTCTTGATCGATGGAGGGAAAAGGAATACATATAAAATAGATATTTATCAAGCTGGCATATTTGTTATCTTTTTTCATTGGATTCATGCAGAAGACCATCTAGTTTTGCTTGTAACTTGTCATGAGTAGTTTACTTTTACCTGTTTCATTCCTCAAACAATCAGCATTTGTATTCTAATCTTACATCTTTGGGGAAGTCTCATCTCTCTTATACATAATCATAGATATCAAGCAGCCTGTTAACTGAAAAGTCATGCAAAATGCCTTGTTGCTTGCTATTCACCATCTGGGCATTGAGCCCATTCTACCTGTAAAGAAGATGATGGCTTATGTTACTGAAACATGAAAGTTGGATTCACGACATCTAGAGTCAAAATTGGGACAGAATCATGGTGACATCACCCCTTGAAGATTCATCACAATGTAGGAATTCAACCTTTATTTCGTTTTTTTATCTTAGACTTCCAAGCACCTAGCATTAAATCACATAGATCACTTCATTCCCCATGCCATCATGGGTACAATAGTCGCTCCATTTTAGTTCATTTAACTCGATTAATTCTACTTGGAGGAGTTTTATTTTTTATTTTATTATTTTATTTACGAGTTTGGTTCTTTCTATTACATGTCTATGGTTATGATCTTAATTCTAGAAGGTTTTTCTTGTTCTTGACCCCGAAAATAATTCTAACAAGTATGTGAACTGTGCAAATTGTTCTATAATTCATGTTCCTCCATACATTTGATAATCATATATGCCTAGCACATGTATAAATTACTTGCTATTGTTTGCCAATAGCAAGATACCATGTGGATTGGAAATCAACTCCATTAGACATCAAAGTTGAGTCATTAGTAACAACTATGACAATTAGAGTGTGGCATGTGGAATAGAGGCACATAATAAATTGAAATGATAGTATAATATGAGGGATGCAGAACTGCCATGTATCTCTGACAACAGAAATGATGTAGCTAACTAATGCTGTCTCAAAGCCTATAAATACTTTCTCAAATAAATAGGAAGTGGTTATACTTGGCGGCAACTGGTCCATCGACATCTCTACTACTTTATATGTTTGAAGGCTTTTATTACACTTCCATGAGACCTGGAGATGCTTCAGGAACTCTATGAGGATCTAGAAGTTAGAACATTTTGACCATTCATCCTGACAATCTAGTTTTCTTTGTCTTAGATTCCTTTTATAAAACTCATCTTTGATCCATCCAAGCAGATCCATTTGACTGTTGTTTTAATTACACAACAATGCAATTGAATTTAAGTATCTGATTTTTTAAGGCTTATGTTATAAATAATATGCTAAATTTATTGATTATTTGTGTTGACTAAAACTCTAAATTGGGTTGGATTTGAAGTTATGCTATTTTCTGACCAAGTAATTAATATAGTTAAGACCACAATCCACCATAGTTTGCCATATGTGTAATAGAAAGCTTTTAAAAGTTATTTGACAATATCAGTATTTCATGGCTGCGATCTAACCTAATGAGGTTGAGAAATCTTATAGAGTAACAATAATACAAGTGGCACTTAAGGAAATTGATGGTGTGGAAGTTTGAAATCTTTATACTATGTATGCTTAAGCACAAATTTGCTAAAGGTATATTTGGTACTGCTAGATATATACTGCCCCTCAAGTGTAGTGTAGAGTTGCTGTAGTTAATATTGGAATTTCCTTTACCAATGCATTTCAGATTAGAGAACATAAAGCTGTCATCAAACTTAAGATTTACTGTATGTAGGAAAGAAATGGACTTGGCAAAATTCAGTAAATTCATTTTGATTATAACATTGGACCAGTCAAGTTGGCTTGGCTTAGTTTTCCCACTTACTTTGGATGCTTATCCACCTATTTCAGTGAACAGAAAAGGTGAATGATAAATATTTATTTACCTTCCTTTTCAAGCTCATTGCATTTCCAACAATGACAATGACAGTTTAAAGACAGGGAATGCCCTTTTCCTACCTAGGGCCATGTGTGCACATCAAATGATGGAAAATTCTTTGATGTTTTTTGTGATTGCTTGGAATAGGGTGCACATAGTTTTAGTTTATGTGCAGTTGTATGGTTATTCGACAGAATCAGTTGTTGATTATCAAATCTGCGTGCGCTTATTAGCTGTAAGATGAATCAGTATGAGGATCTGGTTTCCAGATATCTTTCTTAAATGATATTGATTCTTTCAATTTATTTTTCCTGAAAAATTCAAGATGACATTTGTTAATCTTAACTTCTAAAAATACATGATGGATGCTGGGAGCCATTTTTTTTACCACACAACACATCTTATTTCAGTGAGAGAGTATCCAGATGTGCTTCAACTTTAAGAAGATTGAAATCTTAATAAGAGAAACAAAAGATAAGAGTGCTCCATGTTATCACATCATTCATTCTGTTCATGATTGATGCCAGTTTAAGAAAGCAATGTGTATATACCATTAGACTGAAATGGCTTATTTTATTTGGTGTAATATTAATATTTGGGGTTGTTATGTTGGTAAAGTGACAATCTTTTGCTTCCTGTTTACGTTCCTCAAACTGGCAAGTGTTGGCATCTACTTTTTCTCTTGCTCTTTTGTACGTTGATCTACTAATGGGCATCTTAGTTCCCTCAGCTATAGGCCTCAACATCCTCTCTCACTGGATATTAGGGATACTGATGATGATGAACTTTATATTTCCAATTCTAGATTCCTCATATTGCCACTCTTGGTAACTTGCCAAGTTCCCCTCTTCGGAATTGATCAAGTTGCCTACATTTTCCTACACTCTTTATGTTTTCCTTTCTTTCGGATCTTTCACACAAAATATTTTTCCTGTCCCCTCGTCAGAATTTATCAAGTTGTCTACATTTTTCCTATACCCTTCACACTTCATTTTCCTTTCTTTCAGATATTTCACACAAAACATGTGTGCGCCTTTCATAAACTGGATTTCCTTGTATTGTAATAATTAACTGTTTCTTTGGTTGATTCCCTTCGATACAATATGATATTATATGCAAATGGAAGTGTCACTATCTAGGCATTTGTGAGTCATTTTAGGTTAGTTTTTTTCCCTACAGGGAAGGAAAATAGCTGTGGAAAATAGGCAGGTAAGGGAAAAAGTTGACATTAATGAATAGGTAAAGGATTCCACTGTTTGTTATTCCTTGGAAGGAAAGAAAAAGGATGAAATTTTTAAATTTTTGAATAAGATATTTAAAAATATAAGAAAAATGCTTTTTTGTTCTAAAAAAATATATATTTTTTCATGTGGATGTTGACCAGAATTTCCAGTCAAAATTGTGCGAAGCAGTACTTTCGCCTGATTTGGGCTGAAGCAAAATGTGGATTGACACAAATATTGGAATGGGAGATCTTATAAAGTATAAATTAGTATGTAAAAATGAAAATATTAACAACATATGACGAAACACCTCCATTGATTAAGCAGCCATGCACACATTAACATTGCTCATAACAAACTTTGAGACCATAGATATCTGAGCGAGATTGTTTGTACGAGTTAATGATATCATATTATTTGGTTAAGCTAATTTTCAGATTTGTATACTTGTACTTTTCATGTTTATTACCTTGACACAACGTTGTTAGAACTTCTTGGATATTTTCCACAAAAATGGGTATTGGTGGATGTAATATCGTCTGTCTATCAACCCATGTGAGCTATGTGATAAAGGAACCATGACTGAAAAATAACAGGCCTAATTACATGGGAATAAGTTACAATCGACCTTTATTATTATGTATTTTATTTCTGTTTGGTTGTTTGACTACTTTATTATCAGATAGTTATGACGTCTTATTATTGTCGCAGTGTCATATTATCCTATCTTATTAACTGATAATTTCATTCTCATATGTTTTATATTTGTAGCAATGATGCATTTCACTATTGTAGATTGGCCAAGGAACATACAGTAGTGTATACAGAGCACGGGATCTTGACAATAAAAAGATTGTTGCTTTAAAGAAAGTGCGTTTTGACAATCTAGAGCCTGAAAGTGTAAAGTTTATGGCTAGGGAGATTCTCATTTTGCGCAGACTTGATCATCCAAATATAGTGAAGCTGGAAGGTTTGGTAACATCGCGCATGTCTTGCAGTTTATACCTTGTTTTTGAATATATGGAACATGACCTTGCTGGCCTGGCTTCTTCCCCTGGGCTGAAGTTCAGTGAACCCCAGGTGACTCAGAGTTAATAATTTATTATCTGTTAGATACTTGATTTGGATGCATGCAATGAAGTGTTAATGTTTGGTTACTGGATGATCAGTCAATCTCTTCAGTTCATCAATAAGTGAATATTAGAAGTACTTACAAAAGAATATCTCAATTTAAGGTTATATCATTTGGCTGTTTGAAACTTGTTAATCATTCTCAAATTCTTTTGTTTATTCTACAGGTCAAATGTTACATGCAGCAACTTTTACATGGTCTTGATCATTGTCACAATCGTGAAATTCTGCATCGGGATATCAAGGGTTCCAATCTCTTAATAGACGACAGTGGCATTTTAAAGATTGCAGATTTTGGCTTGGCAAGTTTCTTTGATCCCGAGCAACGACTTCCATTAACTAGTCGTGTGGTTACCCTTTGGTATAGACCTCCAGAACTTTTGCTAGGAGCGACTAATTATGGGGTTGCTGTTGACTTATGGAGTGCTGGATGCATTCTTGCAGAACTATATGCAGGCAAACCTATTATGCCAGGACGAACAGAGGCAAGTAACTTTGTGTCTCATGCTGCCTTAATAACTGAGTTATTATGATGTCATCCCAGCCTAATGAAACTGGATTTTTTTTGGATAATTATTCTGTCTTCCATTATAATCTACAACCGCATTATCGTCAAACACCATTAAGAAAAATATTCCTTCTTGCTCTTTTGTGAATTGTGTTAAATATGCCTCGACATACAAATATTGTTTTAAAAGGCAGCCGCTTAGATTGTCTACACGGTTTTGCCAATGGACTGCTTCATGTAGTTTCTAAGCAATTTCTATTAGGCGGCCCTTTTAGAAAACAACCTATGTTCTCCTGCCTAGGTGATCCTAACACGTCTAAGGAAAAAAATAGATTTGTTATATTAAAGATATAGTTGTTTACTTATATTAAAGATATTTGTTATATATAGTTACATTAATATTAGTTATTCTTCGTGTCATATATTTCCCTTTCTTATTTAATACATTGCTGAGAAACTAAAGGTTTATAAATAAATAGAATAAAAATTGAATGTATAAGATATAGTTTTATTGACAGAAAAAACATTGATGGAATAATTGAAATGGATGGACATAATATTCCTATAAATGCTTTTGGGATTTTAGATCTATTATTCAATAAGAAGGGAATATTGACCAAGAATTTCCTATACTACTTGAATTGAAGCTCTACTCCTACCTTAAGAGTTTATAAAAAAGTTCCATGTTGTTAACTCTAACTCATTAGTAAAAATCCTCATTCAATAAGAAAAGTCGTTTTTAGGACATACTATTACAAGGGCGGTTGAAATGGAAAGGAACTTATTGAGTATTATGTGATCGAGATATCCTCTTTCAGATAAAAGGAAAAATTTATAAGGTTGTGGTACAACTTGTCATTACGGATTAGAGTGTTGTTCTCCTAGAAAACAATACACATCAAAAATAAATGTAGTGGAGATGTGATTATGTAATGCTAAGATGAATATGTGGGCCTACTAGAAAGGATAATACAATAAAATATGAATATTTTGGAGCAATCTGGTCTAGCTCCAATAAATGATAAACTTAGAAAAAATAAGTTGAGTTGGCATGGACATGTTCAAAGATGTTGACTACATTATAGTCGGATGAGTTGAATCTATTAGAGGTGTAAGAAATAGAGAGAGATCCAAGTAATAATTAGTCAATGTAGCTATTGAGATTGCCTAAAATAGAGCTTCATAGAGGTATAAGATTCATGTAGCCGACTTTGAGTTGGTGGGACAGACACAGCTTGCTGCTGTTGCTGGTTCGGCCTTATATCAGACATAAGTTCTTCCTACTTTCTAGTGAAGTTAGATATGACAAAAATAAACTTGATAGTAACCTTAGAACATTTCGAACTCATCCAACCAACTTAAAGTGTGTTGCTTCGATTACATACCTGTAACATGGTTCACAACTGAATATATTGTCTATATACCTGAGAACAGTTAGATTTAGCAAACTTGATAAGAATTTCCAACGAGAATGACATGCGTCTTCTTGATTTGCTATAACTTAACCTGATTGGCCAAGATCTGGTCAAGTAATGGTGGCTGTTGGTTAGCAATCTGGACTGCATATTTGCTTGGATACATTTTAATAACTACAAATCTGAAGGTTTTTTTAGGGAAATCACCACTAGTCACCATGGCCAATTCTATGGTGGAACGGCGATACAGGTTTCTCATAGATCCAAGCTAATCCGGGAAAAATGAAAGAAAACAAGAAAACTTTTACCAAATCAAAATGATGCTTCCTTTCTCCCATAACAAGTTACAGATACTAAGTGAAAAATCCAAACATTCCAGAATTCACTACCGTTTTCTAACTTTGCAAAACTTCAATTTGATTTGCAAGCAATTCTTAGCGAATAGAGTCAAATGTGTGCAATTCCATTTGGCAAAAGAAATAATGAAAAGATTGAAGTGTTCAAAGGAGGAGGGGTTAGGAACCAGTGCAGATCTCTATAGACTATCAAGATAATACATGCCATGACACTAAAACCAAAGTGGATCTATTACACGACCTCATTGGTTATATTGTTCATGAAAATCTTACCAGATTTATCACAGATGTTGAAGAAATGCTCTAGTTAAAGTTCGGAACGCCTGATGGTCTAGTTTGTTATCTGATAGCTGAGGAGGATAGACATCCTTTTTCCTTATATATATATATATATAATGTTTCCAAGATATATTTTTCTTGAAAAATTATGTTCTGCAAAACATTTTCTGTGAATCAGGAGCTATACCAGATGTTATATGATCAGGATGAAATAATAGGAATATAGCTGTCAGTGCCTTGAGTTGTGTTGGATCACCTTAAATTAAACATTGGCCTGTTGAATAAAAAACCAAGAGTATAACATGGCCCTTTAGTATTTACTTAGCATTAGAGAGTCCTAACTGAATGAAAGAAAATATCTTATTTGATCAACAAGGTGTCAACTTCAATTCCCTATATCAAGTACATTTGCTAAAGAGAGCACAGTCAAACCAAACTATATATTGCAGTGGGACCTAATATCAGCTTCTGTCTAAGCGTCTATTTCTGCCTGATAATTGAATCCTTTTTGCTATTTGATAGAAAGCTTCTTTATCCATGAAATCTTCATGATAAATGATAATTGCATTTTCCTGAAGAGTTTTAATCGGTCCTGACATATTGATTTTAAAGTTGCTGTGGGTTTTAATTGATCATTTCTAAATCTTCTTGTGTAGGTAGAACAGTTGCACAAAATATTTAAACTTTGTGGTTCACCTTCTGAAGAGTATTGGAGGAAATCTAGATTGCCCCATGCTACCATTTTTAAACCACAACAACCTTATAGACGATGTGTTGCAGAAGCATTTAAGGACTTTCCTCCATCAGCTCTTACATTACTTGAAGTTCTTCTTTCAGTGGATCCTGCAGACCGTGGAACTGCAGCTTCTGCCCTAAAGAATGAGGTACTTTGTCACTTGAAAGGATTTGCCATTAAGCATGGTATTGTTTAGAACAAGTTAGCATTTTGATTTTAGTTTCTTTTTAAATTTGTGTATACATTACAACTATTTGGTTAATGTGGTTTCTTCTTTCTTTCATAAATCATCCTCTTCTGGATTTTAGATTGCACCTTACATGGATGTAGTTTTTTTGCAACATACCCTGAATTGTCATGGGAATTGCGTGCCTGCACACATCGAAAAGTTGTCCTTGCAATTCATGTAGCCACGGGTTTGGAATTTGTCAAATGTTTATAGTCGGTCTAATTGAGGGACATGTTTATTTGACTACACTCTTGCCCATCCTGAACCCATATGGCTAAGGTTTAAAGTATCATTTTTGCCCTTCGATTGAGAAGGTGCATTTTTGGTATTATGCGGTTCTGATAATTAGCATGCTTTAACATGCTTCAAAGTGTGTAGAGATTAACTTATGAATTTTATTAGTTTTAATCATATAATCCCCTTTCTGTTAGCTTCTTTACCTCTAAGTGTTGTGCAAATGGGAGTATTGGTTCTTGTAAGATTATATTAAGATCAACTCTAGATTTTTCTAAGTTTAAGATATAATGCTTCTAAGACATCTAATATTGGAACTGGGTTCTCTGCTTATTAGTTTTAATCTTGTAATCCCCTTTCACTTAGCTTCTTTACCTCTAAATATAAGCCTATAATAATTATAAAGTTGGTTGAATTAAAATTTTAAAGCAATAAATTCTAAAAACTAACGTAATCAGTATACATTATTAGTATTAGGATAAGTGTTGCGCAAATGGGAGTATTGGTTATTGTAAGATCACATTGAGATCAACTCTAGATTTTTCTAAGTTTAAGATATAATGCTTCTAAGACATCTAATATTGGAACTGGGTTCTCTGCTTGTGTAAATGTATCTTGGTTAAATACTCCAGTTGGACATGGACAGACGTAACTGAATTGGAGCATATGCTACTCGACATTTATCCATGCTGACATAGTGCCAATATTGGTTGACCTGAGAACAATACATTGCTGGCTCACTGACTGATATGATTGACACTTGAAACTATGCATATCACAAATGTAGATAATTTTGAAGGGAGATAGGAAATATTTGCTTTTCATAGGGCCGGAATATATTGATTATTATTGATAGAATATATGGGGTAATAGTTTTGTATTTGTAATCTTGGAAAATGGTATGTCAAGCCTATCTTATAGGGGTGATAATATAATGATAATGGTAGAAAATGCAAAAAGGTAAATAAGTATTTGATAGAAAATAATGAGCTAGGATAGTAACATATAATGACCAATATAGGAGGTAGCAAAGGTAAAATATTAAGAAATAAGGGGTGAATTTGTGCGAATCAGGTTGGAGATTAAAGAATAATATTCTTTAAAAAGCTCAAAGAAAAGGTGTTGATGCAAGTCTCTTCAATTTGTACCAAATAAGATGATGATGATCAGACATTACAGGGGGTACTAATTATTGACAGAAGTTGATTGGATGATATGCTTAGCCTAGAGAATGGCCTACATAAGCTTTGAGCTAATGGAATTATCTACAACACGTCCAATATTGGAATTCTTGATTGTTGCCTGAGTCCAAATTAATTTGATACACCTAAACTTACTGATAAGCTGCACCTTCTGTCGGATGATGGGATGGCTAACAAGAATTGTCTAATGATGTGGTTGATAATGTGCATTGCTTTAGTTTGAGAGGAGCAATGATGACATGGCAGATGTGATGGCTAGATGTTGTTGAATCCAAAACCTGCAAATAAGAGCACAAAGAAACAGATTTGTAAAACAGAGTATTCTACTAGATCAATTTTGAATGGCTTGCCCCTTGTGCATGATGATCTGCTACTAGATCAGGTTGTGCACCTCCTGGTGCAAAATAGGGATTAGAGGTTGGGTTGGGGTAGCTCTCCCAGCAGTGAGCTCGGTGCATTCAAGTAGGCTTCTCTTGGACGAAGTTGTTCAAAGGAAAAGGCTTTTGGTTGAAGAGCTTTGGTGGACCATAGGTGATTAGGATTTATTGGGTGCTTAGCAGGTTGATGACTTCAATGGAGGAGGATGGCACTGATGGTGATTTGCCTTGGTGCAGATATTTGGATTTTGGAGGAGTTCAACCTCAAAAACTTGGAAGTAGGAATCACAAATTTGTGGAGTGCTAGCATGGTGAAAGTTTGCTGCTTGATTTTAGGGAGGATGATAGTTTGTGGGCAGAAGAGCAAGTTGCGGCACCTGCAGATTGAAATCCCTGTTCAATGGCCAACCAAGAGTTAGAGGTGATCATTTCTGTTGAATGTGACAATGTAGGATTTTCTCAACTAAGATAGGCAATTGAATCACTTTGATTTCTGAGGAAGGGGGTTGGTCAGATCTGTCAACTTCTATATGGAATAAATGTGGCATAGATCTTGCGGGCTAGACTTGTGGCATTACAAGGGATGAGATCATGGGCAGCTCACTATGGTGAGATACCATGATGCACAACAGAATGTACTGAGGAGATGACAAGATTGAGGAAGGTCTGGTGGGAGGAACTAAGGTCGAACAGCACCATTGGAGGAGGAACTGTAGTCAATTTAGAGTTGCGAGAATGGCGAAGCGAATGGGAAAATCAGTATCAAGCGAAATCAATGTTGGCAACAAGGGAGCTAGGACACAATCTCCATGGCAGTGCCCCTCCTTGAGCTAGGAACAACTCTAGGATCAAAAAGATATTGCCCATCAGCATGATAAAATATGTTGGGGAATTAGTATTCTATTATTTTCTTAGACAATGATACATTAGCCCTATTTTGCAGAGATGATAACAAAACAATAATGGTAGAAAACATAAAAGGAAAAGACATCTGGAATAATTCAATAATATGGTAACATATCACGGAGAATACTGAAGATACTGAAGGTCAATCCAAAAGAGATCAGGGGTGAATCTGTGTGAGTCGTGTAGGAGATCAAGTGATAATCTTTTTTATTTACATTTTCTATGATAATTTTTTATTTTGTGGTATGCATGTTGGGAATAACCTAATAGTTACAATACCACTTATCAAACTTGAAATATAGATTTTGTGGATAAGTGTTTATATTGGTATTGTTGTTCACAGATTTTTTTCCTTATTTTTTTTACAATTTTATTTTTCTTAGAAAATTGTTTATCTTCAAATATGTTTGATAATAATTTATTTTCTATTAATTTTTCAAATTATTTTGCTGGAAAACAAAAATTGAAACCACAAAAATGGAAAATCTCCTTTAACCAACAACCTACTGGCAGTTAGGGAGCACAGATCTGTATGCACTTTCCAATGGGTTACACTTTTATTTGCCATTCTGAGTGATTGTTGCATAAATTCCCTTTTACTTGTTAGGTGCATTATTTTCTCGAATGTTATTCTGATATCTGAGTGAATTGGTACATAAACTCTCTTTGTATTGCCAGGTGTATTATTTTCTTGAATGATGTCTGTAAGCTCATTATATCTCTTTGTAGTCAATTTCTAATATTAAAGTTTGGTATGGAGGGATAAGATCCATGTAGTTAGGCTCATATAGTTAGGAGTAATGCAATGATGATGTTGCTGCTTGTTTTGCAGTTTTTTACAAGGAAGCCTCTTGCTTGTGATCCTTCAAGCTTGCCCAAATATCCTCCAAGTAAGGAGTTTGATTCAAAAAGAAGGGAAGAGGAAGCTCAAAGGTTCGTACCCCTTGCTGATATAGATCTTATATGTTGCCATATTCTTTTGATATTTACACCTTGATTTTTACGCTATTTAATCTCTTAGTAAGTTTTTATAATTTGAGCCTGAAAGAGACTGTCCATGTTCAGAATTTCAATATGTGGAAAGTTGGGTGATGGAAAGTGTTGTAAAAGGACTGTGATTATATTAGACCTTTCAATGTTACTGTATGTATGCGTCTAATATCTTTGATGCAGTTAGCAGCTTACTTACGGTGTAAGATTTTCATATGATATTTGCAATATACAGCACTTGTCTGCTGATACTATTATTTGGAGTGAGGGTATACTAGGGCTTTGTGATGATAGTTAGGTCCATATGGTATAAAATAATATACTTCAGGTATACAAGTACTTTTTACTTGTACAATATATATAGATAATGTCTCCTCTTGTATCGTATGGTTTCATATTGTACAATCTGCATGAGTCCATTCTCTCTTCACCACCCTATTTTTAGTATGTGTACATGGTGAATTATATTTTTGATTAATTCTGATCCTTATCCTCACTGTCACAATTGCATTTTGTTTTGCCACATAGTGTCTTCTAATTCTTAGCCAATCAGTTCAACATGGATAATTTAAGACAATGATTTCCTGATTCTCTTTCCTGCCATTTTCAATATGGCTAAGATAGTAGTAGAATGTCCTGAAGATATTTTATCTGTATAAGCTATATCATATATATGAACTCTTGATGTGTATATTGCTAATATTGACTTTAATGATACAGTTGGATTTAATTTATTATTAGGGTTACATAAGTAACTGGTCTGATATTGGTGAGTGTTTTTATTTAGCATTCTCATTGATCTTATGCAATTTATTATTATTATATTTTAATAAAATGTGGCATTGACCAGATTCCTATATATTGGATATAGAGTCCAAATAGTATATGATATTCCCCTCCCTTTGTATTTGACAACCCATGGATCATGGCTTCTCTTGCAGGCAAGGTGCTACTGGGGGCAATGCACATAAGCTTGTTGCTGAAAAGGGAGTCCAGAGGGAGTCCAAAGCTATTCCTGCTCCTGATGCCAACGCTGAATTAACAACATCACTGCAGGTTCGCTCTTAAGCGCTATTTATGTTAATCATTAAACAGTTATTCTTCATAGCAAGTGTTATTCTACCTGATGTATCTCTTTCCCTCTTCCTGGATGCAAGTTACTGGATTTGGATTTAGGTTTAGTTTGTCCATTCCAAGGTTTTTTCCCTTTCCCTTTTCTGTTGTATCTTCTATTTTTTAGTTTCCCATTTCTTTATAGGTCACTAGCAATTTCTCAATAACTTTTATGCTCTCATGCGAGGATCTGATCTTTCATGAAATAGGTATTCTCAATATATAAAAACCTTCAAAATTTTCAATCTTGTTTCTTATAGATCATTATTTTCCTTTCATGTTTCTTTTGTCTATTTCAGAGTGGTAGATATGTTCGTTTTTTTACCCCTATGAGATTGGTTGTGTTGTGGCCTGTGACAATTCTATTGAATTAATTGTATTCTTCCCTAACAGTGTGTTGGTTTATGGGAATAGCTATTCTGTTTTCCATGGGGTAACTATTTTGTATTTAGTTGTAAAAGTGATCATGAATTATTTGAATATTCCCATAAATAGTTATTCCATATTGATAAGAACTGATTGTTGAATGTTTCTTATCTATTCCATGGCCCAATCGCTCTTGCTAGGCTGGTCGTAGATGGGCTGTCCTTTCTGTAATAATCGGTTCTGTTGAGCCGGACATCCTAGTTAGACTCTTCGGGATGTTTGAGCAGGTCAGTCCGATCATCCCTATTGACATCTTGGTTGGACAGGTCAGTATGTTCATGCATGTCAGTTTGATTAGGCTTGTTGGGTCACATGGGCCATGGGGAGATCTGGCAGGTCAATCTGAACAAGATGGCTGAGTCAATTGGTTTGGAAAAGTTGGTTGGATTTGTCGAGCCAGCCTAGTTGGATTGATTGGCAGCTGATTGTCCTGGCCGGTTTTTGTGGGCTGGTCATGCTAAACTGACTGGTTGCTTCGGTTGATTGATTTGGCTGTGCGGTGTGTTAGGTGAGACAAGACGGACAACCTATGCAGGTTAGGTTGGCCTGATGAGTCGATCGAACTGGGCGGATAGAATTGTGCAAGCTGGTCAGGCTGGATGTGCTGTCCTAGCATATCATGCATGCAAGTTGGATGAGTTAGAAAAATTCTGTCTAGGAATATTATTTTGCATCGTGGCCTTATGTATTTCTTATAGTATTCCTATTAACAAAAGATAGTACTAATTATTCTGTCTATTTCATTTAGTGAAACAAACTAAGGAATATTTATTCCTTATGTGTTCTTTGTCAATTTTATTATTTAGGAATAATTATTTTATTTTATTCCTTATCTATTCTATTTTATGAACCAAATGCCACGCCCAATGAATGTGAATGTTTGGTAATGTGTGATTACTCATACACCGACCCAATTTTTCTTAGTAGTTCTTTAGGCCTTTTAATTTTTTTTCTCATTCTTAGGGATTATACAGGTTTCTCCTTTCAATTTCATTGCTTTTATCTGATATCTGTAACAGTATGATCAAAATTGACAAGACAAAATTTTAAAATAGAGAAAAAATGTTCAAAATAATAATAATAGCAAATATTCTTTTAAATAATTTGATATTTTATAGATTGATAAGTACTTAGGACATGTATATATATTGTGATATGTATCATGTATATTAATATGTAATATAGTACACAATTCATTCTTACACATTAATTTCTAAATGTTAGCATTTCTATCTTGCCAACTTCTCAAAAAGGTTTCCTATTTAGTTTATTTAAATTCTCATTTATTACTTAATTATACCAGAAGAGACAAGCCCAAGCTAATTCCAGAAGTCGGAGTGAGAAGTTTGATCCACGTCAGGAAGATATTGCTTCTGGTTTTCCAATTGAACCTCCTCGAGTAGCTCCAGTGCTGGAAGTAGCTGAAGAACCTCAGAAACAACTATGTATTAGGTCCTTCCATTCAGGACCTCTGGTTCATCGTAGTCAATTGCCAAAAGCGTGGAAAAATGAGGAAAATCTACCTAAGATTTTTGCTGCTGCAGACTTATCAGGGTTGCCAGAACCAGCAACTGGAAGGAGGAAAGTTTTATCAGATGATGGTGATGATCTGATCACTCATTTAGGAGGTTCTCCAGCTGGTAGGTTATCTGAATCTGGAAATAAATCTTCAAATACTAGAAAGCGTGATCAGATTTATCATCAGAGAGAGGATGAGAGCAACTACAAGATAGATCAACAAACTGTAAGTATCTAATGTTCTTCACTAAGATCCAAGTATGTCATCTATTTCTATTCAAATACATTTTTGACAAGGCAGTTCCTTGCGTAGTATTAGTGAGTTGATAGAATATTGGAGGGTTCTAAATTAAAATATTTTATTCTGAGTTCATTGTGTTTGTATTTATAGAATTAATGAAGGGTTAGCTGTTAATATCTGATGATTGATCCTTTAAATTGCCGTAATTCAAGTTCTTTCTTTTGTTAATAGACAAATAGATCATCATATATGTCTTAGATAACTGATGGTCCAACTAGTAATTATTTTTACCTTAATGATTTATCCCTGAAGCTGATTACTTTTACTATCACAGTTCTACACTGCTCAATACATATGAGTAAAACACCATCTTTTTGTTGGATATTCTCCATTCTAGTTGGATACTTGATAGTTGGATGCATCTTTAATCAAGGATAAAATGATATTAGACCCTTTATTGTGAAGTGCAAAGATCAAAAAGTGCATAAAAACAATATTGGGTCAATCAGTTGCATAGCCGGTGCATAGGCATAATGTTGGAATAAATGCTGTTAATATTAGAAAATAAAAATATGTAATTGGTAAAAATGATTGAGATATATACGAAATATATAAATCAATATATCCAATTTATACATCATCATCTTCATCAAGCCATGGTCCCTTCATGTGAGTGAGTATATTTGTCTCCGGGAGTGCTTAGTTGGCTAGAGGGTGACAGACTTGCTACAATAGGGCAAGAGATCAATTCCTGATGGGTACATGCCCTCGGCGAAAAAAACCCTCTCACCCTTACCCTCTAGACACTTGGCGGTTGGATATAAGCTAACCCCGTGATTTACCTTCACATAACTTGGGGATGGACTGTGAGAGGCGCCTAGGATGAGCATAATCATCTTTTGCTACAAAAAGTGAGTATGCTTGACTATTCAAATTCAATGAATGAATTGGTGAGACAATATTATTGCCACAAATCAGATGATTAGCTAAAAATTTATTTCAAAAACTCATGGTTAGAATAGAAATCAATTTATACATTTAAATTCTCAATAGTCAGCAAAAGAGATTCTTAGACGAAATGTCTAGTTAAATATAGATGCCAATGTAGCTGTGAACTACTTGTCCAACACTATATGACTATAACTACCTGTGCACAACTGATCTTCCTTCTTTATACAAGATAGATAGGTTGTAGACAATATGTTGGTGCATGAATTTTTCACTTCGAATTCCCTTGTTTACCATGATCACTAACTCAAAGATATTTTGGAAAAAAAAAAATCATCTGCAGCAGCAGGGTTACGGGCCAAAAGGAAACAAGATACATTACTCTGGGCCGCTGCTGCGCCCATCCGGGAATGTTGATCAGATGCTCAAGGATCATGACCGTCAAATTCAAGAGGTATTCCGACGCTCTCGAATTAACAAGGCAAAGATCAGGAAACATCAAGGTGATGGAAACCAGTTTGGAGTGAAGCCTGGTGACTTCATTCCCATGCCATTATATCCTTCTACCCGTGGCTCATCCATTCCGGTTTTCACATCAAGCCGTGGATCTGCACAGTAAAATCGCACTGAGAAGACATTATGGAAATTAGTAATTGGTTGGCAAGTTGGAACACACCCGTCTATTTTTTTATTAGTTCCGGATATTCTGTATTATTCTGTTTTGGTGGATGGGGTTTGGTGTTACATGCCGACCCAAATAGTTAGGACGAATACAAGATTTATGATGTAGACGAGGACGACAATGATGAGGTTAGGTGATGTGTAGATTTCTTTGTATTGCTCGTAGGTACAAGAACTGAGCTGTCGATTGAATAGATGACCCATTGTAGTGCAGATCTTGTAAACTTGTGAGCTTCTCAAAGTTTCCATATATTGGCTGTTAACGTCTCCCACCACTTGACTCTGTGACTGGGTTCAGATTAGAATCCCTACGATGTGCAAATACTGCTGTTGCACATCGAACGCCTTGTGATTTGCTATGTCAGAGCTGATGAATATGTGACAGACTGATGAGTGCATTAGAAGGGTACCGCACAGTTGGGTAAGATAATTATCTTGTTTACCTTGTCAATTGCATTTTCTTTGGCAATCATCTAAAGCAATAATGTTTCACTTTTTTAGGTCGACTTAACTTTTATTTATTTATTTATGGCAGCAACTAATTTTTTTTAAAACAAGATTCCTAATCATTATGAAATTAATATTTTCTAATAGAAAGATAGTTTTGGAACAGTAATTGTGGAGCAATATGTTGTTGGTACTTTTTAATTTATTTTAGTGGTTGATGAAATTTTTTTATGAGATCAATCATTTTTATGATTAATTAATTTAAAGAATTGGATACTTAGATAATTAAAAAAATAATTAAAATTTTTTCTTATGTAAAAGGTAGAATTCGACATCCCAGCAGTCCTCACATGGTCGATCTGACGATCATTTATAAGGAGGTAAATCAAGAAACTGCACTTAACTATGATGAAGGAGAGTATTATCTTAGCTTCGTTAAGATTCGAACCTTTATCATTTTTTGCAATTCTACTTTGTCATAACCAATTCAGCTATGCCCCGAAAGAAAAAAAAAAAAAAAAATCTTCGTTATAAAGCTCCTACTTTGCTCAAGATAATAATCTATTTATG
>NW_027432573.1:0-2797 GCF_044706935.1 Curcuma longa
TTAATTTGGTTGCTATTTTAGCGACCGAACCTTGATTTGGTCGCTAAAATAGCGTATGTTAGAGATCGCTAAAATAGCGACCGAATTAAGTTCGGTCATTAAATTTAGCGATCGAACCTTGATTCGGTCGCTAAAATAGCGTATGTTGGATTTAGTGATCGATTATAATTTTGTCACTAATTTAGCGATTGATTTTTAGATTCCGTCGCTAATTTAGCGATTGATTTTTAAATTTCATCGTTAAATAGCGACCGAATTATAATCGATCGCTAAATTAGCGACCGAATTATAATCGATCGCTAAATTAACGACCGAATTATAATCGACTGTTATTTAGTGACGGAACTTAAAAATCAGTCTCTAAATTAGCGACTGAATTTATCTTGGGTCGCTAATTTTAAAGTTGGATGGTATTTGCATGAGTTTTAGCGACCGAACCAAGGGTTTTCTATCTATTTTCAGGGAAGATGTTGTTCAAGTAGATACATGGGTGGCTTCATCTGGGAAAAATGGGATGCGTCGAGATTGGCATATTCGTGACTATCATACAGGCCAAACTATTCTGAGAGCAACAAGGTTGGTTCCTGTATATACCTTTTCTTTGTTTTCATAGTTCAGAGATTTAAAAATTTGCAAGTATGAATACTTAATTCTTTGAAAATTTGATGTGATGACTTATCTGATTCTTGTTTTCTCATCGTCATATAGTATATGGGTGATGATGAACAAACAGACTAGGAGATTGTCGAAAATTCCAGAGGAGGTTAGAGCAGAAATAGAATGCTAAATTTAACGACCGAATTTAATTCGGTCGCTATTTTAGCAATCGAACCTTGATTCGGTTGCTAAAATAGTGTATGTTAGAGATCAAGATCATTTGAAGCCAATCATCTATATGATCAAGTGGCATTATGACCTATGAATGTCAATGTCATCAAAATAAGAAATCCCACCCATTAATTTGGTTGCTATTTTAGCGACCGAACCTTGATTTGGTCGCTAAAATAGCGTATGTTAGAGATCGCTAAAATAGCGACCGAATTAAGTTCGATCATTAAATTTAGCAATCGAACCTTGATTCGGTCGCTAAAATAGCGTATGTTGGATTTAGTGATCGATTATAATTTCGTCACTAATTTAGCGATTGATTTTTAGATTTCGTCGCTAATTTAGCGATTGATTTTTAAATTCCATCGTTAAATAGCGACCGAATTATAATCGATCGCTAAATTAGCGACCGAATTATAATCGATCGCTAAATTAACGACCGAATTATAATCGACTGTTATTTAGCGACGGAACTTAAAAATCAATCTCTAAATTAGCGACTGAATTTATCTTGGGTCGCTAATTTTAAAGTTGGATGGTATTTGCATGAGTTTTAGCGACCGAACCAAGGGTTTTCTATCTATTTTCAGGGAAGATGTTGTTCAAGTAGATACATGGGTGGCTTCATCTGGGAAAAATGGGATGCGTCGAGATTGGCATATTCGTGACTATCATACAGGCCAAACTATTCTGAGAGCAACAAGGTTGGTTCCTGTATATACCTTTTCTTTGTTTTCATAGTTCAGAGATTTAAAAATTTGCAAGTATGAATACTTAATTCTTTGAAAATTTGATGTGAGACTTATCTGATTCTTGTTTTCTCATCGTCATATAGTATATGGGTGATGATGAACAAACAGACTAGGAGATTGTCGAAAATTCCAGAGGAGGTTAGAGCAGAAATAGAATGCTAAATTTAACGACCGAATTTAATTCGGTCGCTATTTTAGCAATCGAACCTTGATTCGGTTGCTAAAATAGTGTATGTTAGAGATCAAGATCATTTGAAGCCAATCATCTATATGATCAAGTGGCATTATGACCTATGAATGTCAATGTCATCAAAATAAGAAATCCCACCCATTAATTTGGTTGCTATTTTAGCGACCGAACCTTGATTTGGTCGCTAAAATAGCGTATGTTAGAGATCGCTAAAATAGCGACCGAATTAAGTTCGGTCATTAAATTTAGCGATCGAACCTTGATTCGGTCGCTAAAATAGCGTATGTTGGATTTAGTGATCGATTATAATTTCGTCACTAATTTAGCGATTGATTTTTAGATTCCGTCGCTAATTTAGCGACTGATTTTTAAATTCCATCGTTAAATAGCGACCGAATTATAATCGATCGCTAAATTAGCGACCGAATTATAATCGATCGCTAAATTAACGACCGAATTATAATCGACTGTTATTTAGTGACGGAACTTAAAAATCAATCTCTAAATTAGCGACTGAATTTATCTTGGGTCGCTAATTTTAAAGTTGGATGGTATTTGCATGAGTTTTAGCGACCGAACCAAGGGTTTTCTATCTATTTTCAGGGAAGATGTTGTTCAAGTAGATACATGGGTGGCTTCATCTGGGAAAAATGGGATGCGTCGAGATTGGCATATTCGTGACTATCATACAGGCCAAACTATTCTGAGAGCAACAAGGTTGGTTCCTGTATATACCTTTTCTTTGTTTTCATAGTTCAGAGATTTAAAAATTTGCAAGTATGAATACTTAATTCTTTGAAAATTTGATGTGAGACTTATCTGATTCTTGTTTTCTCATCGTCATATAGTATATGGGTGATGATGAACAAACAGAATAGGAGATTGTCGAAAATTCCAGAGGAGGTTAGAGCAGAAATAGAATGCTAAATTTAATATGAATGTCAATGTCATCAAAATAAGAAATCACACCCATTAATTTGGTTGCTATTTTAGCGACCGAACCTTGATTTGGTCGCTAAAATATAAT
>NW_027432574.1:0-6582 GCF_044706935.1 Curcuma longa
ACAAATATCACATATTCGTATATCTCTTCCTTTTTTATCAAAAACAATTAAACTTGCAAAGACAAAAAAAAATTAACAAAAACTTATTATAAGACCAACATCAACAATAATAAGGGGGCGCTTGGTATAAATTTGGTAATGGGAATGGTAATGGGTTTCATTGAGGGGTTAATGGCAATGGGAATGATCACTGAATTTTTGATGCTTGGTATAGATAGTGGAATGGGTATTATTCCCATTAATATTGTTTGATTTGGCTTAAATTATGAAATGGGAATCAGTTAAAATTCTCATTTTACCCATATATGTAAAATTGCATTCATTGTCGTATTAGAACTTTTTGAATTCAAGCTTTAATTAATGAATGGGGAAAACAGAGTAGGAGCAGGATGCAGAGTGAGGCAGAGGAAGCTATCCGTACCACGTTGTCGACGCCTTCGCCTGCAATCCTCACGAGTTTCGCCTGCGATGGCAAGGACCTCCCCCTCCGCAGGTTCATTTCTTTTCCAATGCCGCCGACGGTGGCGCTTCCGAGGGAGAGCACCATGAGGTCCCTCATCCTGTCTGCGAATGGGAACTCGCGCTTGTTGTTGAGCACGTGGGTGATGGCGGCGGCCGCGGGGTTGCCCATCGCTACGCCGCCGCCAATGGCCGCGATCCGCGTCCGGCCGTCCACCGACCGAAGTTCCACCGGCTCTGTCCCCGCCGCGCAAGTGGCGGCACACACCTCCCGCAGGTGGAAATCGTATGAGTCCCCCTCCACCGTGTCCGCCCACGAGAAGAGGAACGGTGCTCCCGTGGTCAGGTCGAAGCAGGGAACGAGCAACGGCTTCGACCTGACCAATTTTCGGAGCACCGTTCCCTGCTTCGAACAATTTTCGGAGCAACGGCTTCGCCCGCGAGAAGAGGAATGGTGCTCCCGTGGCCCGCAGCGTCGCGTCGCCGAACAATTTTCGGAGCGCCTCGGAGGCCCCCTGCGACCGCCCCCAAGCGAGCGGGCCCCGCCTCGCGGCCACGAACGACGACCGACCGCTCCTTGCGAGGAGAAGGCGAAGCGCGTCGGCGGCTGAGTGCAAGGGGCGTCCTTCAGGGCCGCGGGAGAAGAGCATGGTCGCGAGGACGCCTCCGACGCCGAACCCGGTGGCGACGTCGAAGAAATCGGCAACGCGGGCGGAGGGGTGGCCGGAGAGGTGGCTGAGGGAGGACTCAAGCCGGACGAGGGAAGCGGCGGCTAAGAGGGCGTCGGCGGGGCATCCGCCACCGTCGATGAGAGGATGCGGACCCGGCCGTCGGAGGCGGCGGGGGGGGGAAGAATCGCGACGGATGGGGAAGAAGAGCGACCCGCGGGGTACTGTCGTCCACGAGAAAAAAAAAGCGCCGCGCGTGGGAATGAGTTTTGACGATAACCGGGGGAGGGGTAGGGTATCAAAGTAGGGATATCATATCCTTATTTGGATATTCATTCCTGTTTACCAAGCATTAAGAATGGGAATGAAATAGATTTCATTTCCATTCCCCTCTTCTAAACCCGTGTACCAAACGGCCCCTCTTTTAAATTTTCAAATAATATAAATGTATAAGTTAATTATATTCAAAATCAATATATTCTTACATATCTCTTTAATATATGTGTACTGATTTAAATTCGATAGTATAAATTAATAATAAATTTTAAAATAGATTTTAAAAAATTTAGACATGTACACATGCAAATCCATAAAATAATTACATAGAAAGAATGAAAGAGTAAAATGGAAATGTGATACATAATTTTTAAGTTATAAAAATTAAATACGTAAAATAGATAATATTGAAACTTTCTCTTCACCATGACTTTTGCGTCCAAAAACATTTGAAATTTAGTATCTTTCATAAATTTTTTATTAACGTGTATTATATTATAGTAGTTTGAACTCAAACAACAGTAATAGTTTTCATTAATTTTAAACAATCTTCAATCCACGCTTAACAAGGCCATTAATTCAGTGACATTGACACTCAAATTTATTCTAATGATCAATAAAAAAACCATATCAATCACTTAAGATTAATTGAATCTTAAAAACTAAATACATATAATTTATCAAAAAAATATAATATAGTAATTGCTCATTAATCTAGTGTTTAAAAGACTTATTAATGTTAATTCCATATATATATATAATTAATTAATTAAATAAACTAGTTAATATTGATAAACATAAATAATAAAAATTTATTAATATAATAAATAAATAAATAAATTTTCAAAATCAAATTTCCTAATTAAATAAATGTAAAATATAAAAATTTATATAATCAACCTCAAATTCATTAAAAAAAAAAGTCAAATCAAATTTAAACAACTGTTTCAATGATTTAATCGCTAGACTCGATTATCTTATCAGATAAGTAAACTTGAACTAAGTAAACCTTAATGACTCGTTTACAGCCCTACACAATTTCATCTTGAGTTACTGCCCAGAACAGAAGGGAAATTGAAACAATTTTGAAGTCATTCATTACAAGGGCAGTCCAAATCCAACAAAATTCTCACAAAAAAAAAAACAACTCATTAAGATTTTAAGTAACAAGAACTTGAAAAAAGAAACAAACTCTTGAGAAGATTTACCTCACTTGTAGCTGTGCTCAAGCTTTCCTTGGCTTGGTGGTAGCAAGCTGGGCCTCAGGCTGCATCAGTATAATATACAGTAAGAAATCGACAAAACAGAAAGAGCATAGAGATCTTTGGTTGCTTGCTGTTTTTCTTTCTGAAACAGCTTGCAGAAAAGTGGATAGAGAGCTGAAACTTCCAAGATCGATCGATCCATTCGAGTGATTCGAAGAGGAAAAAAAACAGAAGAACGAGGTAATAAGCAATGAATGAATAAGTCAGGTTAGCATTTTCAGATTGTGGGAACTAATATAAATTGCACAGTCAACATGAGAGGAAAAGGTATTTGTATTGTTACTTCCAAAGCCTTATGAAACATGTATTTCAAATAAGTCTGACTGTTGAAGGAAGAAATTACCTCTTTCTTCACAGCCTCTTCCTTCTCAGACAGTATGAGTTCAATGTGGCATGGAGAGGACATGTAAGCTTCAATACAGAGTATTGCAGTCGATTAGATACTAAAACGAAACGCATTGACTCAACAAAGGAGCTTACGATTGATTCTTCCATGAGCCCGATATGTCCTGCGCCTTTGTTTCTGGGCTTGGTTCACCTGAATGTGCGAGATGTAAAGAGCATCAACATCCAAGCCCTTCACCTGCATGAATGAAATGAAAGTTAGAAATATAAGCAGAGCACTGAAAATGGAAGGTGGTAGAATATGAGCATTACTTCGGCATTGCTTTCAGCATTTTTAAGCAGATCCAAAATGAATCTAGCCGATTTCACAGGCCACCGACCCTGCCCGTTCGGGTGCCTGTTCTTGGCCTGAGCAGTTCGACCCACCCCTCTGCAAAACCTCCGGAAGGGAATAGCCTGCTTGTGGGCAATTACATCCTGGAGATATCGTTTTGCCTTGGATAATGATAGCTTTCTCACTGCATGGGCAGTCTCTCGAGTGTTCTGTTGGCATAATGAAAATTGAAACATGTATTATTGTCAGCCACACGCAATGAACTACGCAAATTCTGTAGCAAACATGAATCCTACTTACTATTGAGTACCATTTCATTATAAAAAAGGGAAAATGAAGAAAATTTCATAAGTAAACAGCAAATTATAAATACAATGAAAAAATAAAATCAAAACTCTTGTAGAAAATGTGATAAAGATCACAATAATTAGGAACAAAATCATTGATAGTCAATCAGAAAAGAAATGCATCAAAGGTAAACTTTATATATATATATAAGAATCATTTGTGATCAATTACTTAGATATGTGAAACTAATGGATAATTTACAAATTTATAGTCAATAATTAGGAACAAAATCATTGATAGTCAATCAGAAAAGAAATGCATCAAAGGTAAACTTTATATATATATATATATATATATATATATATATATATATATATATATATATATATATATATATATATATATATATATATATATATATATATATATATATAAAAGAATCATTTGTGATCAATTACTTAGATATGTGAAACTAATGGATAATTTACAAATTTCTCCAATTTCTATTAGGTATATTACAGTCAAATGTTACATTATTACTATATTAAAAAATTTATACCAAAATATAATCATTATCTTTTGGCAGACATAAATCTAAGGATACTTTGCGTTTAAATTAAAACTATTCTACAGCAAAGCAAGCATTAGCATATACAGTTTCTTCCAAGACTAGTTATAACAGTGAAACTAAATTGATATGGTGATTAATTCATTACCGAATAATCATTAATTATCATAAAAATAACCAGTTATAGGAATTGTAGTTCAAATACCAATTCAAAATGCGTACATCTATGTTTTATATATGAATTCAATTCAATTAGATAACAAAGAAGACAAGCAGACTTCTTCGTGAATCAAAATACAACATCCTTAATTACAACTTTAAGTTTCTTGAGGGAAACAAATATTTACAAGTCTAAGTCTTTCCAAATGATATGGAACTTGATTTATCATCACCCTTAATTTTTTACACATAATGCCTGCAGAATCTTTTTCTCTTTAAAATCGGGGTTGCAATTATTCAATCAATCATCAAATTCTAAGAACTAGAAATACAGATTTTTTAGAACCTAGAATAAACCAATAAATGCCTGTAACGTACCTTGAAGTGAACCCTCAAGTCATGGCCCATGGCCTTGGCAGCTGCAAACACCCACAAAAATAAGTTTGAATAAGAATTCAATCACAAGCTGAATTCCATTTAGGAGCTAGATTTCTCCTCAAAGAAAACAGAAAAGTCCATTAAATAGATTAACTCGAGGATAAAACCAACTCAAAATCAAAACTCGAAGCGAAGAAGCCATCGCAGAAAAGTGAAACTTACACTTAGTAGGGTTGGAAGGCTCTCTCGAGTACTTCACCTGATCGAAACGATCGGCGCGCAGAGATCAAATCAACATTAGATTAGCAACAAAATTAACGTCTCGAGGCAACGCTAAAGATGGAACTCACCATGACTGCAGATAATTCTGAGCCCCTGCAACGGGAGGGAGAAGGAGACGACAGCTTGGAGTGGAACCCTATAGCGATCCCTTCTAAATAGGCGAATGGGACGAAGTGGGCTGGGCTTAGGAACCCTAATGGGCCTAATTGGTGTTTAATTAATACAAATTCTCCGTTTGTCAAAATCCAAGGAAAATAATTTTTTAAAAATAAATAAATAAAATAAAAAAATATTGTAAAATAAAAGATAAAAGGAAATGATAGAAATGATTGTTTAGGCAATGAAATGCCAAGAACAATCAGAAATAATTATGGATAAATTTGAAAGGAATCAAACTAAATCAGATACGATGACAAGAACATTCGATATAAAATTAAAAATAATCCATTTATTTTATGGATCGTAACTTCTTTTTTTTTTTACGGCAACGATAAATTGACAAGTTTCAAGGAAGAAATCAGAAGAGCGCTTTTTTTATGATTTATTTTAAGCTCAATTAATATGGAGACGGATCTAGCGAGCGCTCATTTTTATTAAAATTATTAAAAGAGTATTTTTTGTTAATTTATTATCAAAACATTTCATTTCTTTAACACATTTTTATTTTTAAAATTATTTTTATTTTTGTCACGGAGGTAATAACTAATAATATTATTTTAATTTTAATGAATATTATATTATAATAATTATGAATGATATTATATTATAATAATTATAATATCATAATTATTATACAATTATGGTAATCATGATTAATAATAATTATATTGTATTGTGTCGAAGAGGTACTATCCTCACCTGGAGAACCCCTCAAGTATTGCCCAAAGTAGCTACTAATCATGTTACAATATAGGAATTTTTTTTTTGATTGGCCGGTCCGGTCCCACGGAAGTTTCCCACCAACCACTAGTGTAAATCGGGAAGCACATATGGCGGCCAATCTAGATGCCCAACATCCTTTGATTGCGTTCCCCATTTGGAAGAAAATTCTTACAAATACGCCGTAGCTAGGGATCGAACCGCGGATCCCTGGGTTACAATCCGGATGTCCTACCGTTACACCATTGCCCTGGGCTACAATTTTATAATTGGTATATGATTAATATTGTATTGTACAATTATAAAATTGTAGTTGTAACAACTATAGAATCACATAATTTTTTTTTTGATAATCCAAATATCCAAGTCGTACCCGACTAATTCTAGAGATAACCGATTCTAACACCACGTAAATTTCCCATCAACCATTAAAAGAACATCAAGAAACACAAATAAATCTTGACGGACCTATTATTATAAAATTTTCAAACTCCTCAATTATAATGTACATAATTGAGTTGGTTACGACGAAACAGAATTACTAAAGTGAGCAAAGTCGAATCTCGACGAAGTCGAGACAATACTCTCCTCTATCGTAGTCAACTGCAACTTCTCGATTTACCTCCTCATAAATGATCATGAAATCGACCGTATAACACTACTAAGGTGACAAATTCCAAC
>NW_027432575.1:0-3121 GCF_044706935.1 Curcuma longa
TCAAATTTAGAATATTGTTAAAGTTCAGATTCGAGTTTAAGATTTAGGATTGATTTCAAATTTATTTTTTTAATAATATTTTTATTTCAATCTGAACCCATCAGACCTACTTGAATTGGCACCCCTAACTAGATCGTTTGGAAAAATGCCACATCGTAGGCCATACATCGACATTTGAACAACTAAGCCAAAAGCTACTACTCACAACAAGCCATGATAGCATTGATACAAGAGATAAAAAAAAGAGTTTATTTATGTGCACCAAATGAGCCAACCAGTGCTCAGTAGCTTGAGACATCGACTAATTTAGTGTTTTGGCTTTGGCTTCTTCACGATCATCACAGTGCAATGCGCATGGTGAGCACAGTGATCACTCACACTGCCTAACACCGCCCTGAAAGAAGATACAGATGCGCAAATCAGGACGCAATTGTGCAAAATATGTGAACAAGAACTCCCAAGTTACTCCTAGGAACCACTTAGGTGAACCGGCTTGCTGTTGTTGTTCAAGGAATCGAAATGTGAATTGATGGAGTAAACTTAAAAGTAGTAGCTCTGATCAGTCTTATAGCACATTTATTGTTTGCTATGATCTTTAGAATGTTATGTGAGGGTTGCTTGAAAAAGATGAATATGGTACCTTTTCATCTCCGTAACCGTGGCTTCCTACGACTAACATCTCGGCGTGGTATTTCTCCACTGCCTCACACAAGACATTTCTAGCATCTCCTTCCATGATTACGTACTCCACATCAGGCACCTGTGGTTGAGGAAAGTAATTCCTGATGAACTCCAGACTCAAAAGCATATATATTATTGGTATTGGGGATCATGATGCAACAAAGCCTTTAACATGTTTGTCGAAAGGAAGCAAAGCAACAACAAAGAGATATACGGTTCATGGAGAAAGAAACTCTCGTGTTATTATATCACATTGGCTAGCTAAATTGATGCATGACCTGGGGAATTAAGAATGATAAAAAGGGAAGAAAAGGGAACATATCGGCTAGTATAAGTGCCATTGATACTCAAAATGAAATCTCCTAAATGTATATAAAATGGAATGAAGGGCAAAACAAGTCTTGGCAAACAAATGGAGGTTTCTCTATCAAACAAAAGACTTAATGGCAGTTGGCTACTGATGATTTGGGCAAGTTACAATGATAAATTAAATTTAAGGTTAACCTTTGGAGAAAGGGTGTTCCACTTCCTTCTCTGAGCTGTGTGCTTTGTTAAGATAGGCTACTATCTTAAGATATATTTAATCTTCCTTCTTCTAATGCTGCCTCATATAATTGGAGTTGGATCTCTTGAACACATCATCTTCACTCAAAGAATCAGCATATGTTGAACTCAATTTACACATGGTTATACTCAATATTGACTGAAAGATGTAGCCATTTTGATGGAAAACCTCCTGAAGTCTATTCTGTTATTGGCAAAGGGGTGGACTCCATTTCAACTTGGCAAGGGCGGGTGATTAGAGCGAAGACGAGTCTTTTTTTTATTTTTGGTAAAATTTTATATACATGTGGACAAGCCTTCAGATTATAATGCAGTTTTTTACACCAAATCAAGCTTCTTATCAATACAATTTGGTCGGATTGTTACCAACATATATGTAGTTTGATTCTCATTTTGTCTTTATATGTTTCCTCAGCGCAGTTAAGTTGCTCTGTGCCTTTTTCAGTTTCAAGTATTCCTCTATCTCCTAAAAACGCATAGTGATGAACTATGTTCACCATAGATCATCTTCAGGGGGAGGGGGGGGGGGGGGGGGGGGGGGGGGGGGGGGGGGGGGGGAAAAGGGTGCATGGTAAAGTAATCTAAGAAAACCATCCTAATAATCAACATAAAAGATTACCATTAAGTATGTGATTGACAAGATAGAAGGTCTAGGTTTATCTAAATTGGGTTTCCTTGATTTACTTTACGGGAGCTCAATAGATACAGCCAAATCCATAAAGTTAGGGTTTGGCTTTGTTGTCCTATTGTTATTGTTGTATCAGGTATAGATGCTTTAACAGATTGCCCCTCAGTAACAAATTTTTTAACGACGAAACGTAGTTGATTCTTGCTTAAAACGAAGTTCGGTTCCAGAAATGAAAGCACAATTCGAGTATAAACACTACCAAGCAAATACACAACGAGGGCAAATCATCAACAATCGCTAAAGTTGGGAAACTCTTAACGGGGATTAGCATCTGAGAGCCCTAGAATTACCGAATGAGCACTGCAGATCCCCTTAGCTTTCTCGATCACATGCTGTGCGATCTTCCTCAGATCCGACTCCACAACCGGCAGCACATCAGCTGCTCCTGCGATCGACAATCCAAAGGTCCAATCAGGTCAAATAATCCCTAGATCTAACGACAACAGTATGCATCTAGGAGAACTTCATCAATCAGAGTAAGTAGTAAATCCAGCGAAAGGTTGAGAAACGGTGAGGAGGAGAGGTTGGTACCGGGGCCGGCGAGGCTGATGAGGGACGTGGGCGTGGGCTTGGCGTTGACGATGACGAGCTTGTACGACAAGCTATTTCCAGGTAGACGGAAGAGAAGAAGTGGAGAAGCGTCCACTGGAGGGCATGGATGCTGTGCTCGCTGTCGTCGACGCCCACAACCATCACCGGCTTCCCCACCACCACCGCCTTCTCCTCCGCTTCCGTAGCCATTCTCGCTCTCTCTCTCTCTCCCTCGGTCGGAGGTGGACGAAGAAGGAACGGCACTTAAAGAGAACAATTTGCCGATTTCCCCAACTCGTACCTGAAGGGATGGGCCCCTGCATCTGTTTCTTCCACCGGAAGCGGAGGCGGGTAGGAAGGAGGTGCACGTATTATTTTTTTTTTTCAAATAAGCCTCTATTATTAAGCATAATTGAAAAGAGTTCGTACACGTGGCGACAACATTCTGGGCGTTCCAAACGATGTGAACCAACCCGACAAACTCAAATTGGCCTGTGGATTAAAAAAGAAAATTAATTTTAAAATTGAATTATGGATCTAAGTGACATATATATTTTTAATGAAAATTGTGAATTATGTTAATTGTTTGATTAATATGTATAAATGTGAATTAAAAATTAAAAATTTTATTAGAATTTTTTAAAATTATTTATTTAT
>NW_027432576.1:0-5495 GCF_044706935.1 Curcuma longa
CATTTGGCTGCATCTCCAGGTAGTCCAATGCCGACTTCAAGTAGGTGGCGTCCATCCTCACCAAAGCCTTCTGGATCATCTTGGCCGCCGGGGAAGGACCGCCCTCCGGAGAGGTCACCTCCCCTGCTGCTGCGATGAGCGTGGTCATGATGACCGCGTTCCCGAAGTAGCCTTGCGGAAGTGGTGGCTGCACTCGTTGCCGGACGTCAGTTGGAATGTACATCTTGGTCATCTGGTCGGCGGGAGGTCGCGCGCTATGCACGAACAGCGCCACACGTGGGCCGCGAGGAGGACGTACGTGCTGTAGCTGCCACCCGGGGGAGCTTTGGCTTTGAGGAGGTTAAGCTGCTCCTGGGTGAACTTGAAGATGCCGACAGCAGCGGCAGGGCTTGGGACTTGGGCAGCAGAGCGTACTGTTCATGGAAGGAGGGGGATGGTGCTCGATGTGAGTAAAAGTAGGGTTGGGTGGGTCGCGAGGGCGGAGGAGGGTCCGGTCGATGACTGGCTGGACGGAGATGCCAAGGCCGCGGGCAACGTCGGACCAGGAGTTTATCAAGTGAACGCCTGAGACGCCGTCGACGGCATGATGCTGCGCGCCGACGCCCAAGGCTGCACCACCGCACTTCAAGTGCGTGACCTGTATGTGAATGCATCAATTAAATCAAATTAGACATTCATATTTTTTTAGAAAAAAATAATAAATAAATTAAAATAAAAAAAACATATTTTTAATCCACAGTTTACCAACGCACCTTCATTCATTCATAAAAATAAGATGAACATAATTAACAGTACTACCTCCTCAGACTATGTTTAATTTAGTCTTGTTTAATTTCTTACACTATAAGGTACATTTGAGTTGTACTAATCAGTTTAGTTTATAAGAGTCAAATCAAATATTAACAATTTATATATGTGATTATTAATTCGTATATATGTGATCCTTGAGGCAGTTGTACATCTCTAATAAGTTCTTCGTCTAATACTAATTAATTAGTTGCTTGATCTAGAACAAAATTTAGATACTATTATAGATATAAGAAACATTAGAACATCAAGAGCTAGCTAGGCCACTAATAAGATAAGTATTTTATTTAACATACTTTTAATTTTTATTGCACATTAGGAAATTTCATATTTTTATAATATACATTTAAATTTCACAAAAAAAATAGGATTTAGAATCATACCTATACAAAAAAGAAAAGAAAAGAAATATTGACACAGTATAAATTTATCCAAAAGTAAAATCTATTTCTTTTAGTTATTTTCATTTGGATACGTAGGTCTTTCTTAAACTTGACTGAAACAATTCATCAAATGGAGTAACTACGAACCTGGAGGAGCAAGAGCGGGATGGTGGAGATGCCGTCGTCGGCGTAGTCTGCATTTGGCTTCGGGACGAGCTGCTCCAGCTCCCGGTGGGTGCGAAGTCGCCGAAGTCGTCCACAGTCGCCTCCGCATCAGCCTCCACAAACAGCGCCCCCTCGCCGTTGCAGTCGATCACGACCCGACCGTCCTCGCCGCTCGCCAGCCGGCCGGCCATGGGATAGAAGGGCACCAGCACCCGGGCCAGCGCGTCGCGCAGCACCGCCGCACCAAAGAAGTTGGCCGACCCATCCGGCCGGTAGAAGTAGACGCTCAGCGTGTGGTAATGCGGCGTCACCAGATCCAGGCTGGAGAGCCACAGCCGTCGCTGCGGCGTCGCTTCCGCCGGCTGCACCATCGTCGACCGCCGCACGTTGATCACAACCATGGCTTCCTACTGCAAATTAAATTAATTAATGACAGCGTACGTGTGGTTCAGTCGTCACCGCCAAAAATGCAGACTAATCTCCCTTAATATATGTTCTAACAAGCCAAAACTCTCAATTCCAGTCAAAGAATAAATCAGAGTAATCATGAAAATTCCAAATTACGTTAAGTTCCAATCTACCGGGAAAAAATAACATTCATTCACAAAGCCAAACGCTATGCTAGCTACTCCATAAAGGCAAACAGTATACATACACACAACACAAGCACCAACGGCCGATCACCACAATCACCTTCAATCGCTATGCTACGCCATGCACCTTCAATCGCCACCCAAGCAGGGAGAGGAATTCACCAACGGCCGATCGAGCACAAGCTAAATTAACTCTTAACAAGTTCTATGTTTTTTGGCCAAGCAACTCCTCGTTTTCCATGCTTGACCATCATTTTCAATTCTTTGATTTCCCAAGGTTTGCTAGATTTTTGAAAGATTATAGATTAATATTTGTTGAACTTATCAATGATAATAGGTTTTGTCATAGCTTTTGTCATGATGTCTACTGGCTGAACATCTGTCTTAATAAACTCCATACTTATTTCTCAAAGCTTGACCATGCATTTTCAAATTTTTAATTTTCCAAGGCTTGACCATGCAATTCTAGATTTTCAAAGATTACATATTAATATTATTCAATATCCCCTCTTAATTTGTAATCTTAAGTTGCTTCTTGAATTTGTTGAACTTATCAATGGTAATAGCTTGTGTCAATGGTAATAGCTTGTGTCATAGCTTTTGTCATGATGTCTACTTGACTGATCATCTATCTGGATAAACTCCATACTTATTTCCCCAGGCTTGACCATGCATTTTCAATTCTTTGATTTCCCAAGGCTTGACCATGCAATTCTAGATTTTCAAAGATTATAAATTAATATTATTCAATATCCCCTCTTAATTTGTAATCTTAAGTTGCTTCTTGAATTTGTTGAACTTATCAATGGTGATAGCTTTTGTCATAGCTTTTGTCATGATATCTACTGATTGATCATCTGTCTGGATAAACTTCATACTTATTTCCCAAGGCTTGACCATGCAATTCTAGATTTTCAAAGATTACAGATTAATATTATTCAATATCCCCTCTTAATTTGTAATCTTAAGTTGCTTCTTGAATTTGTTGAACTTATCAATGATAATAGCTTTTGTTATCATCTTAAATTTTTAGTCTATTTCTTTAACTTGAATTAATTTGATGTCTTCATTCTATTTCTTATTAATTTAAGATAATTTATGGATATTAATTTATGATATTTAATTTTGTAAAAAATTAAGATGAAGATAATAATTTTGAGATAATTACAATTGTAAATAATTCAAATCAAGCCAAGAAAATCAATTTAAGAAGCCCACGAACAGACCCAATTGGGAGAAAATCAATTCTGGTTCAATATGGGTCAGATTTGGGTTCATCTGGTAAGATTTGGGTTGAGTCTGGGTTAGATTGGGTTCAGGCCGGTTCAAGCCGATTCTGCGCAGGCTTATAAACATCGGTGGGTTCAACGCAGAGATGGGGGCTCATCTAGATTAGGTTTCACAAAAATCGATCAAATCCTCTAGCTTCTCATTTCTTCTTCATCGTGATTTCCACCGTTGAGCTCCATCCATTGCCTTCTTCCGCCGATCATCTTCCTTCTTCCCGATCAACGACAAAGCAACGGCCGACGTCCACAAAGGTCGACGAGTGCCGGCACAACCGTAGGAGATCTCACCATGAGCGATTTGCTCCGGCGAACGACTTCTTCGCCCTCGTCGGTTGCGATTTTGTTACCGTGAGTGGATCAACTCCGGCGATTGACGGTCGACAACACTTCGCACAGTAGGGAGGCACCGTCGTGAGTGGTTTGCTCCGACGGAGCTCCCTGTTCATCCACATCCACCAGAGTTCGGCAAGGGACACCCTGCTGTTCTCCGACCATCTAAGCTCCGACGGAGGTAAGATTTTCGTTCGATTTCTAATCCTTGTTTGTAGTTTGCAGCAGGAATTCGGCTAAGCATCTATCAATTTTTGTCTTCTTCAAAGGGAAACCCCGCTGGGTTGGGACCGGCTCCGGCGGCTGCACATGCTTGTGGCACAGAAGTTCCGGCACGAGAGGTGACATTTGTTTGATTTTGTGCTAATCCGAGGAGAACCTAACCCTAACCCTAATTTTTTTGTTTACTTTGGTTTATTTTGTTCTGTTGGCTTAAATCAATCGAAAACCCCTTTTTCTTGTTTGTAATTCAGAATTGTTATTAAAGGATTGTTGAATTTGAATGGATAATTGAATTTGTTGAATGTTAGAGTTGTTGAATTTAAATCTTGGGGGGTGTTTGGTTTTAGGTTCTAGGAATGTAAATGTTCCATTGAGTTCTAAAAATTTGTGCAACGGACAAATAATGGGTGTTTGGATTTAGATGGTAAATGTACATATGGGGTTGGGGTAATCAGAAATTGGGGGTTGGCAAAAAGGACCTATGGAGGTCCTTTTTGCCAACCTAAAAGTTCAAATTACACATCTACCCTTGTAAAAAATATAAAGATTTTTTTAAAGTTTTTTATTCTCTGAAAATCAGCCCCCAAATCACGCCCCTAGGTTTCTTCTCGTCGCGACTCGGATGCTGCGATCGTTCACGTAAGTGTTCCTTCGCCGATTCTCGTCGTTGTGTACGTTTTGGGAAGAAATATTCGCGCAAAAAGGCTTCTTTTGTGCTACTGTTTCCATTTGTGTCACTTTATCTTCCATTGTTGCTCGATTTTCATCGCACGTTCGTTCTCGGCTAGATCGAAGTTGTCATGTGCTGAAGGAGAATGTGGGGGCACAGATCGACGTTGTCATGGGATGAAGAAGAACGAACGCAGCTCGATTTTTGCACCTTACCTGTGGCGAGATCAAGCCCCGCAGCACCTTAATGGCAGACTTCGTTCCGCAGCACCTTCACCGTTCCCACCCCCACCCCCCTTTTTTTTCAATGGAAACGTTTTGTAAATTGAAAATTGTAGATTTCACCACATTCTTGACGAGAATCCCGCAAAGTTCCCATTTTGCACCCTTTCCAACGCGTTTGATTGTATCCTCTCCGTAGAAGATTTCATAACTTGGTTCGGAGAGGACATTGATGAATGAGAACACCCTGATGTTAGCTGGGCAATAATCTATTTCTGCTATGTTAGGATGTAGCTTGATTCGAGTATGGTAGTGTGAAATTCGCGAGCTCAGTTAATATGCTACTCTGTAAAGATCATATTAGACGACAGCCAGACTAGGGTGTTTTTCCATTTGTGCCACTTATTTGCGCAATGTTGTTGTCGCTTTTTGTGTACGTGTAGGTGACGTCCTTAGATTTCGTCATCGATTATTATCCCCAATCCATTTTGTGTAGGGTTTCTTTTTTGCAGCGAATTGTTACACAAAGTTGTTTGTAAGTGTAAATTTCATCCATGTAAATTTGCAGAGAAATGACGAATCCAGAAGTCGAGGGAAGCGACAAGGCAAATTGGAATGATACCAACACTAGGCATTTTATTTCCGCATGTCTCACACAGGTTATTCTCATGTTTTTTTGAAATTGGCTTCCCACGTAGTTTGCAAGTAATAGAATATTTGTTTGGAGCAACTTTGAGTTCGATTCCTCCAAGTTTGTTTAAAATTTGCCTCTGGTTCTGTGTGTGAACTAGTGTAGCATGTCTAAATTCAACTTA